>NC_085048.1:7817144-8117144 GCF_963662255.1 Cinclus cinclus
CATCTGGATTTAGCAGATTTCTGAAACTTCTCATGCTACCCATCAGTGAAGAGTAAATATTGGCCTAGAGGGGCTTTGGCTTCCATCCATTGTGGAAATTCCTAAGTGTGTCAGCAACAGCTACCTATGTACAAATTTAGAAATATTTAGAATACACATGAATAATTCCAGTCTCATTAAGTATTAGCTAGTGGTAACTGAGAGTCCAGTATTGATCATTTTGGTTTCACTGAGTAGTACCTTATTCCATGAAAACACTACTGAAGTCTCAGAAGGTTTCTTTTGGAAATAAAAGCCCAAGTACAGGCATTAAAATCCTGCCCCACTGGCTCAATATTTTCCTAGTTGTTTAATCCCACAGGTCTTGATCTAGTTTACAACTGCTGAAAATTGACTCAATAGTAGACTAATTAATAAGTTCATAATAGTATCAAAGAGCAAGAAATCTTTAAAATGGCTATTTCTGCAAGGAAATCAAATTGCTTTCTGAGAACTTGCAACATGAAACAAAATGCAGATCTCTTCAAAGAGAGTTACATCACTTTCAGTAAACTGAAACTTCATAAAACTTTGCATTTTCTGTAGATGTCCACAAAGGAAATTTTAGAAAAGAATCTTCTCAGCAGGTGAACTTTTGTTTCTTGAACTACTGAAAGATCCTGGTTAGGTAGAGCATATCCCAGAACAGGCAGAGGAAAACAAGATGAATATTATTAGTAATATTATATATAGTATATATATATACTATAATGCTGTATATATTTGGCCACCTTTACAAAAAGCAGCAGCTCCTCTAGGAAATGTTCTGAAGCACCAGAAAGAAAACGTTTCAACTGTCATGCATTCTGTATAGCTTTTATTGATAAGGTTTTAGTGGGAGGCATTTCCCTGGCGAGTCCCACCTAGTCATCCTGTCAGCTGAATCGGTCAGGGGACAGCAGACAAATCAAGATGTAAGAGGCAACTGTGGGACCTGAATGTCCCCATGACACAGGCTGAGATGTGCCTGTGAACAGGGGCAGTGCTTGGAAGTGTTCTGCTGAGAGCTGAGCACTGATCCCCTGTAAAGCACAGACCCGTGCCTTACTGCTTGCTTGCAGTTAATATAGGAAATCCGAGGAATGTTGCATTTCTCAGGCTTTCAGGGGAATAAGGGGCACATGCTGCCATTTTCCTGTCACCGCTGGATCAGAAGGGAATGTGTGTATATTTCTGCTAAGGTATAGGTATGAGCTGTTTGGAAGGCTTGCATTTGAATATACACCAAAACAACGACATGTAGAACTCGGTCACGGATAGAAGTTTTACTGTTTGATAGTGCTCATTCAATGTACAGATACTGTTTACTTGTTTGATTGGTTACAAGATTTTAAGGATGCCTTATTTTTTTTGTTGTACTGAAGCTAATATGTTCTTTTCTGAGAATTATTAACACATCTTTATCAGAAATTTGCATTAATTAATCCTTTATAATGCTTTGAAAATTCCTGACTACATGATAGTCTGGCTTGTGATACTACAAAAAATTAATCTCAAATGCTAGAATGTGGAGAGTAAAGCAGAATTTATGTATCTCTGAGTATGTATAATGCCTACATACTGTTATATTTGTATTTAAAAAAATTTGGGCTTTTTTTGTTTGTTTGTTTGTTTTGTTTAGGAAAACAATGGTAACGTTTATACTCTTCATCAAACACAAACTGAAAGAAAGTACAGGATTTTGTCTCCTCTATGGAAATAAAAAAAGATTCAAGAAGTATAATTCTTGCTCTGACAGGGAGGCCGTGTTGCTGTTCAACACGAGAACAGGATCATGTTGATCCACTGCAGATTCTTCAAAGAGAACGACAGACGTCCAAATGCTTATTAGCTTGGCATAAAAGAAGCTTAACAACTTCAACCATTGTTTCCCACAAGGTGTAAAACACCCAAGCAAGTTGGGAATGAGAGCTAAATCAGATTGCTGACTGATAAGGATCCTTCCCAAGGCTAATTACAAAGGCTTACCGCAGGCAAGCAAGGATTAAGGATTTTAAAGCTCTCTATGGCTACCGCTAAGGAATCTGGCGTGCTAATTCTGCAATCTGTGGCTCTTTGGGTTGCTATCCAAAATCGTGATGAAGAAAGCACTTAGACATGAAAGGTAAATGAGGGTTTGGTTCCTCTGGAAGCGGTTGCTGAGGTTGGAGAAGAAAAACCGACTTGTTAAGGTGTGGTGAAGAATACAATGAGCATGAGAGGAGGAGGAGGGACAGTTCGAGAGGATAGGAAGGAACTCTTTGCCTTCATGAATGCTTTGCTGTGCAACATGTTTAACTCCTGTTTGGGGGATTAATGGGTCCTTACATAAACTACCTTTAAAAATTATATGGGCTGAGTGTTTGAAAACTAATAATTTACTTTATAGCTGTGTTGCCTGATGCAGAGTGGCTGCACAGCTCTGAGCTCTGTCAGGCAGCTGTTTCTGCAGTAATGCCAAATGTGTGCTATAAAACTTGCTTTTCACAAAGCATTCGAAGGAAATGGAGTTTTCTATGGACTTATGTGATACATCTTCATTTGGGCTTCATTATTTAAGAGATATTTTGCATGACTTGTAGCTTGTATGTGATAGCGTTTTTCAAATCCAGTTACACTGATTAGACATAATCTACAATGGAAGGGATATAAAAATGACTGATTGTGGCTGGCTTCTCTGTTAAAAGAACCAAGTATTTTGATAGCTAATGAAGGAGAAAAAAAAGACCAGTTATTGGCCCTGTACTTTTCTACATGACCTCTGTCTGAAGACCATCACCTTCCTTCTGATAATTTGATTTGTGTTTCAAATAAATTATTCAATAATTTCAAGCAGAGAAAGCTCTCTGTCTCTTTTGGAGTGTGACTTCTTTTTTTTTTTTTACACCCAACCGAGTTGCAACTAAATGCTTCACTGTGCTCTGAACCAACTTTGCAATTTATTTCTGAATTTCTATTGCTTTCAACACACATAAGGGCTTTCAGAGGCAACAGAGGTGGTCCTGCAACTCACACAGTCTTCTGCTTCATCTTTTAAGGTAGTAACAGATAAAAAGGAGGAGAGTAAAAAGTTATTCAGAGGTTAGAGAAGGGCAGCATAGATTAAGAAATAAAATGCTCACAAAGCAAATCCAACAGCCCCAGTTAATTGAATAGTTAAAATATCTCAGCTTCCATTTGTAAGTCCCAAAATACAGCCTTTTGTGATGGCTTTATTTTTTGATTCTACAGACTTCTGCTAAGCTTGCAAGTCTGGCAAGCTGCTAGAAAGCTCTGGAAATAAGTGATTTCTGTTCACCCTATGGATTTTTCCAAGACACCCTGAACTTGCAGTTTTATTCTGCATATAAACCTTGAGTGCAATGGGGCTAAAAACAGTGTCTTAGACCTTTCAGATTTTCTTGTGTCAAGAAACACAATAAAGAAGACACCTGTCTGTGCCTGTACCCCAATTTGTCTTCTGCCTTCCTCTTTTAAAGTAGCAATGGTGGAACAGTGCCTTCCTCTTGAGAAATTCTCTGGGCTCCTTCCCTGTGGGAAATAGTGCAGTATTGTGATGCAGATTTCCTGCCAAATCTCACAAATCCCTCACTGTGGGGATTTCTCTTTTCAGTCCTCTATCCTCCTGCCTGCAGAGCACTCACATTCAATACAGAAGGCTTATCACTTCCTTTTTAGAACTATAAGAACCAACATCACAGCCTGCAAAAACCCACCTGGTGAGCTAGATCTCATTTATTCAATTTTTGAATCTCACTGAGGACTGCTTTAGAGAGGAAGAGCCTCTGATAAGTTATTTGCAATTTCCTTTAAAATATGCCTGCTTCAACTGAGTTTCAAGAGACTCCTGCTTTCATGCACCAGCAGATAGAGCATAATTATATTTGTTGCTAAATTGATAGGTGTGATGTCCGATATTTAATTAGTACCACCTGTCTAACAGGATACATGCAAGACTGCGACCATAAATTATTTCAGTGCCTCTCAGACATAAAGAAGGGAAAACCAGGCATAGCTGTTAGGCAAACAGACAGATTCATGGGATGACTCTGGATTGAAAGGCAGATTCTCACTGATCATTCAAATTAACACCTAACCAGAGCACATGGATGTTGACATCCATTGAATGCACTCAAGCTTCCCATCTGTGACTTGTGCTTTGTGCAGAGATGCTGTGAGGGAGTGCACAGATTTGGGTGTTCAGAAGTGCTCCTGAATGCACATTTCAGACAGAGGCAAAGCTGTCATTGCAATACATTGGTCTTGCATCACTTTGCAGCTGTTAATAGAATCACCTGTGTGCAAGACATATCTCATCATGCATCAGCCTGTTCTTATGGAGAATATGCCACATACAGCAGACCAGAACTGAGAGTTAGGCCACTGAGTTTTCTACTGTTGGGTCATTTTATTTTTTCTTTTTAGTATTTGCCTTTTGTTTTTTTGGTTTCTTTTTTTCCCAAGAATTGCAGGAAGAAAGTCAGATAGTTGTGAAAACAGAATGCAAGAGCCTGAGTGTTGCGAAGCATTGAAATAATGGGAAAATGAACAATGTAAGCACTTAAATCCAGCTAAAAATACACTAATACACAAATACATTTATATCCTTACATACCCAGGGAATAAATGAATACTTTTTGTTGGGATAAGCCCTAATTTTGAGAGGAAAAACAGACAAAAATGAACTGAACATAAAATGGCTGATTGTTAATGAACATAGAAAATTTTACTAATAGGCAACAACAAGATATACTTCAGAATGTAATTATCCCAGCTGCAGTTTGACCTAGATGCTAGAGATAGATATAAGAATGTCAACAACTTCTTTGCAGACCCCAAATGACCAGGATTTCGACCTTACAATTCGCCAGGTGAGCAACAGGGATATGGCAGTCCTATAGCATGACAGACAGAGCTCTGATTCAGCAGAGACCTGGGATGGTTCCTGATAAATTACTGTCATTTGCTAATACCTGTGCAACACCCAGGCAGAGTCTCCAGTTGGAATGATTCAGTTCCACCTGGTACATGCTGCAGTTTAAAAAGAAAAGTGATCTGCCAGCAGGAATAACACTGTCATAAATCTGGCAGTCCTAAAGCCTAATGTTCTGTCTTCTGTCTTCTTAAGTTTGCCAAATCATTACTTTTAACACTTAGAGACATATTAATATAGCAGGCTTTTATAGGTGGGTCTCCATTTAAGTGGGCCCAGATAATATAAGAGCAACGTTTTAACTCTGATCAGGGTCTGAATACATTTTAGAGGCATTCAGGCGTTTATGCAGGGATCCCAATTTCAGAAACGATGTAGTTTTTGCTCAGTTTCCTTTTGTCTCCTCTTTATAATCACACATTTTGTTTGTTTTTGGGTTTGTTTTTGGTTTTTTTTTGGTTAGGTTTTTGTTTTTGTTTGTTTGTTAGGGTTTTTGTGTGTGTGGTGGGAGGTGCATTGTTTTTAATTATTACATTCCTTTTTCTCCCATGGCTCCTACAACTGTGTTAAAAACATTTTCAGAGAAGTTGTGACTGAATTTTGAATATGAGATCTGAAAATGGGGTGCTGAGAGAGGCACTATTGTTTTATTTGTAATGTCTTCAATCTAGCATCACCATCTCACTTTAATTTCACATTGAAGACTGCATAGAAACCTCCCTTTGACAGTTTGTACTATCTGTTGTGGTCCAGCCTTTTCTAAGAGTGAGGGGAGATAACTGTTTAGCTACTTGACCTTTGTGGCAATGGTCTGGTAGAATATTATAATAATCTTTCAGCCTCCAAAAGTGATAAGCTAGTATCCAGGCAGTGTTTTGCCCTGTAATATTTATGAATGATCTGTGGCTAAAATTTCTCTAGGAGAGAAACCAACATATTTCCCATCTAAAGGATGTACTCAGATGACATGAATATGTAATAATAACTTATTTTCAAACCAAAGAATCTTGTTTTTACTGTGCCTCTGCCAAGAAAGAATGGATTGGATGATCCTTGAGACACCCTTCTCACAGGATATTCTATGATTCTGGGATTCTGTTAGCTAGTTGAATTTGGACCAATAGTAAATAAAGTATAATTTCACCAAAGGTAATTGTTCTGTCAGGCTCCCTAAGCATTTCTTAAACTCAATATTTTTCTTGTAAGGAAATGCTTTTCTTAGCAGAAAATATTCAGAAAGGTGCTATTGTAAAGGAAAGCATGTGAACTTCAGCATGATAAAACTAGGGAGCAATTCACACTGAAGGAAACTACTGGAGGTAGAGTACTCGGGCAGGTGAATCTCTGCCCATGCATTCAGCTCCAAACACAATATAACTAAAGATTTGTATTTCTTGAACTTTTTTCTACCTATTTCTTCTTTTGCTACTTCACAAGTGCTTATAACAGCCAAAAGTCTATTTTACCTTCTTTTTTTTTTTTAGATGTGTTTACATGTGTGTATGTTTTGAGATTAAGTGTGTTTATACACTGTAATTTTCTGATAGAGGGAATAGAGTTTTGGAGGGAATAAAGAGCTACTTCTACTTAAAAGTATCTTCATTTATTCTTAAATCCTTCTTAGCTGCAATACTTTTCTAGTATGTCAACAGGTGCCCCTCTGCAGAAATGTTAATTATGAATTTATTCCATGAAAATAAGAACCTCAGACTAAGAAAATTATGATGAATTTGAATATGTGCAAGACTCCATCATGAATAACGCAGCCTTGTGAATAAGATTTTCTCCATGAATTACATGCTGGAATGCTTGGTTTTAATTTGCTTGAGTTAAAATACAATTAAGGCAGTGCACACTGTATGATCTCTCTCTCTTTTATGAACTTAAACTTTGACTGAATTATTTTTTCTGATTTTTAAATAAACACATTTATAGAGAGATATATCTGCAGCTTGATTCAAAAATTTCTGAAATCTGAAAGACTTCAGTGGATTGCAGTGAGGTCTGGATGAGTGTAGTTGTCATAATCCTGCCAGATCCTGCAGGGGAGGGAACCTCTTGAAGGCTGCCATAAAATTTCAGAGACCACAGTTCTTACAGACAGTTCAGCTTAGACAATCTGAACAATTTAGACATTATTTAGAAAGCGGGCTGCACTTGTCATACTGAATGTCTCCCTGCTTCTTACTTTTGTAAGTTAAAAAAAAATCACATACAGCACCTTATTCTTGGTATTCTCACGCCCTCATAGGGAGTACTGAAGTCCTTAGAAAGGGCTAAACATTGGAATCCTGGAAATACAGAACTGGAAATGATTTCTTGTTCTTGCAAGCCACCAACGTTATGGACACAGTAGCATATATTTACTTTTTTAAGCATTTCAAATAATGCATTAATAGCAACTACATGTTTCATCCTTGGCACTTTACCTGGAAGATGATTTCAGAATATCTTTTGTTTTTTTTTTCTCTTACTGCATTACAGTTCAGGTTATGACCATTTATTACTGTATAAATATCTCCTTAATCTCTCATATTTGTCCACTGGTTTACATACAGGCACCAATCACATCCCTTGTGTTTCAAAGTGAATTCTTTTGTCTGATTAGCTTCTGGTGGCACCCAATAGATCATGACAGTGATGCTTCCCTGTGCCTATTCCATTTCATATTTTCCTTAAAAAGAAATGACCAGAACTGTACATACTAGTACAAATTAAGTCTCATTGAGGCTTAGTATAATAGAATTTATTATTTTCAATCCGAGATGGAAACCCTTTCACTGATAGTATTTGATGGATGGCATAGATAGGATGGCATTTGAGTTTTTCCATGCCTGCATCCCTCGATAGCCATCCTGTGGTCAGCTTGTATACTTGTGTCTCTCTCTTCCCAGTCACTTCTAACTGATATGTTCCTAGTGAACAGCAGAAATTCTTATTCATAGTCCCCAATGACCTTACCCTTTTATTTTAAATTTAATTTAACTTAATTATGCTCACTCTCATCCTCAGGGCCATGCAGTTCTTTCTGTAAAATACCCTAATCCCCTCCAGTATTGACAGTGCCTTTTAGCTTTTCATCTAAAGAATACTTTTTGTTTTTTAATCTACGGTTATTTACACAAAAAATCAACAAAGTTGATCCAAGGCCAACCATTTGTTTCCTCCTTTTTTTGTTTTTTCTTTCAATATTTTAGATACTCCTCTAGTAGCCAATTCCTTGTTCACCTCAGAGTTACAGTATTAATTCCTATCTTCCTCACCGCAGAATCATAGAATATTCTGAATTGAAAGGGCCCCACTGTGATCATCCAAGTTCAACTCCTGGACATTAATGGCTCCATCATTAATGCTTTTTAATATGTAATTTTATTTACTATATTTATCACATTTATATTTGACATCAGTACTTTACTGAACTTTTAAGGGATTAGAACTAATGTCTCTTTTTCATTTAGGTGATTAGCCAAAGCAGCATGGGTGACCTAGCCTAGCTGGATCTTTGTTGAACACAGGCTGCATATTACTTTATTTTTTTACAGCTGTAATTATAATAACCTTGAAAATGTGTACTGCATAATTTCATGGCTTTGAGATTGTTGGATACCTTGTTTTCTTGTAAACTTTTCATCCTAAATGCCATATTGTATATTTAATAAGTATCTTTATTAATACTTAAGCATCATATGTCAGTGCTGTCAGACCTTTTGTGGGTTCAAAGTAATTTAGCACACAAAGTCCTGGTTTCTTCAGCACCTATTTTAAGCTACAAAAGTAGAAACAAAAGGAAAAAAACATTGAAAATAAACATTTAGGCTGAAATAATTCTTGAAGTAAAGGACAAACTTAAAACTCTGAAAAAATATTTTTTATAATACAACAGCAGCAGGTAATTTCTCAGAGCACTGGTAATGAGGATTGTACCTAAATATTTATTCTTTGGAAGTAATCTGTGTATGCTTTTTGAGAAGAGATGAGCATCGTTCATTATCACACATTGAACAGGATTTGACCAACAGTGAATAAAGTATAATTTCAACAAAGATAATTGTTCTGTCAGGCTCCTTAGCCATTTCTTATTCAATATTTTTCTTGCATGGAAATTGTTTTTGTAGCAGAAAATATCCAGAAAGATGATATTATAAAGGAAAGCACCTGAACTTCAGCATGATAAAACTAGCTTAAAATTCTGTCTTTAATATGTTTAATTTCAGACAACTTTCCAAATTAAAGGTGAGCATACATTCCCGGAGTGTTATTATTCCTTACTGTCCTGGAATATACAGTGTCTCTTTGACAGTGGTACAGCTGAATTTCATTGTTATTGCCTCTCTTTTTTAATTTGAAAATGCAATTTTAAAACCTCTGAAAAATGATACAGCAAATTTTAATACCTGGAAAAACAATAGGGTTTTCAATGGCAAATACTTTGCAATAAATCAAACTGAATAGACAGAGGGAAACAATACTCTCATCAGCATTAACTTGTCTTTCTTTTTTCCCTTTCTTTTATTTAAATTTTTTACTTTTTCAAAAATGTCCTCAATTACAATATAAACTGAATAAGGATGTAAAAGGTTGGTTCAGAAGCTGGGTTATCAATTTATTACAGAAAGCAATAGTAAAAGCTAATAGATGATGTGTATATGACCTTCACATCGGATTAGTGAGTAGTGTAGTATATTAGCAAAATATTGTCCATTGTAACACAATAAGATATTTTTCTTATTATAATAAAAGCAAAAAAAGTATTACAATTTTTCATTCTAGCCTTCCTTATCAGGGATTTCCATGTTGCATTTCTAGCCTGGTCTCCTGCTTAGTGGTCTGGTTTGCATATTGGTGTAAGTGTAAAATGGACTGCACTTCTGAAATGAGAAGGACTAAGGTAACAAAAGGGAAATTGGGAAAATTAGAGAAAGAGAGAAGAAAGTCAGACAGGCTATGTCCAAGTAGGAAAGTAAATGGGAACACATTAAAAAGTAAGAAACATAGAAGGAGAACTATTAATGGCAAAAGGTGAGCTTATCAGTTCTTATGCCCAAATTTGAAGTTAAGATCCAATATTCAGTTCCGGCTGAACTGATTTCAGCTCAGGAGTTGGTGTATGGCCATTAAGAAGGCCTTTCCCCATAGTTTCAGTGACTTAAAAGTCTTTACAGATAGAAGTTAAAGGTGATGTATCATTTAATATTGGAATTCAGATTCAAGTGGTGGCAAGTTAGATTTGCTAACATAAAGTTTAGGACTTAATGGAAACCATGCCATGTCTTGCTTATGCTTTTGGCTGTTTGAAAAAGACAATATTTATACATTGATAACACATTTATGATAATGTAGGCTGACTACTTCAGTGATTATTTGGAATTACTTTATTGTTAGGGAGTAGTACTTCCAACAGTTTAGTGGCCATTTAAAACTAACCAAATACTTATAGGAGTCGGCACTACTTTTTTGGGGAGTGTAATTGGATTGATTGCTTGTAGTCTACATGTGCTAATTAAAAGAAAGAAACAAAATCTTTGGACATATTTTATTTATGCTCAGATGGAATTAAAACTACTTCTGAATAACTTATCTTCTGCATTAAATCCTCATCCCTCTGGTGCTCATGGACATGGAGTCAGTAGATATTAGCTTTACCTTTTCCTGGGGATCAGATCTTTGAGTCACAGCATTATCATAAAATCATAATATACTTGGATGTGTATAAAAAATGGCCAAATAGATTAATAAATGGCCCACCATCAGTATAATAATCTGTTAATCTACACAAAATCAAAAGCCTTCTCATGCATGTACATGAGTTTGGCAAGAGAAATGTAGACATTGTATTTGGAGCCTTTGGTCAGTGTGTTCTTTCAGAATTTCTGCTATATGCAAGTAGAGATTGATTGGGTTATAAATGTGCTTATGATGCAGAGGAAAATTATTGCTAGAAAATTATTGCTAGGAAAAAAACCAATTGTTAAAATGTTAAAACTCAGCTCTATGCTTATTTTCACAATTGTCCCTCCCAATCTTGCTTGCAAGTTGTCTCCCTTTTACAAATGACAAACACAAGTCCTCAGTGGTGGGTCCAAGACCTGTGTTACCAACATCTCACCTAAACTCACTGAAGTTCTCTAATTGTTTCACAGAAAAAAAACCTCCTCACATGAATGCTGGAAAAGGAGCTTCATTAATAAGGCACAATGGCATTTTGCTGTCTGTGACAACTGCAGAAGAACCTACTACACAGAACCTTTTAGGCAATTATTTGTGTTAAGCTGGTCAGGACTTGGAGCCAGCAATTTTTCTGTTGATTCAGGGAAATCAGTGCTTCATTCCTCCTGTTCAAAAGCATTCTGTTCAATATCAGATGGTATGTGTACATTCTTGTTAGACTATTCCAGCCCAGTACCAAGCCATCTGCTCTTTAATTGGCCCTGATGGATGTTTATTTATTTTGTTCCAGTGATGGTGAGTTGAGAGCTGCCTTCAGTAATCTGGTAAAGTACATAACTATTCTTTCAGTTTGAGAGCTCTTCCTAATATCTTATGTCCCTTGCTACTATTCAAGTAAATTAATTATTGTCCTGTTTCTAGTGGACATAGAAATAATCTGATTAATTTCTTCTTTGAACCATCTGTTTTCACAGTTTAAAACTTAACATGTCCACCTTCAGCAGTCTTTGCTTTGTATTAATTAAAATAATGTCTGACTGGCTTCAATAATTTTGCTTTCCAGATTTTTCTTTTCTTTTCCTTCTTCTTTCCCTTTGACCATTGTGAAACTGAGTGCAGGATCGAAGCCTTAGTCTGTGGCAGTTGAATATAATGAAAGAAGCACATAATACATCTTATGTAAGACACATCAGTTTATCTACCTCCATCTGACTGCTTTCTTTCAGCAGGATACGTGGAGAACCCAAGTGAGGTTAGAATATCTTACTTGCAAAAGCAAAGCTGTACAAAGGCATTAATGGCATTATCACAGTGCTCTGTATGCACTAATTAACCCTGCACTAGCACAGCAAAACTGCTGCTTTTTATTTCACAGTTCACGAGTATCTCTGCATGAGATGCTTGAAATGGTGTAGAACCAGTTGTTTGTAAGGCACTGTGCACACTTCAGGAGGGATGGGTAGGCAATAAGCATCCCAAAAAGTGTAGCTACTTATTTTTGTAGCTTGAAGTATAAATAAAACTTTATGCATTTGGAATAATGAACAGTCACTTATTACTCATTAAATACACTGTCCTCCCCTGCCACTTTCTTAATGAATGTGCTGCCAGAGGGTAGATTACATAGCAGTTAGAAAAATCCCTATTTGCCTAATGAGTTTCACTTATTTCACAGTAGTCCTAAAATTGGGCAGATACTGGCTTTAGTCATGATATTTGTTGATTTTCCTGACAAAATTTCAAAAGAGCTTACATGCTTTCTGGGAGTCAATAACAAAACAGATATCAAATCTTTTAAGAATGCTTGAGAATTTTACTAGATTGTAATTTATTCAGGGTCCAGTTATAGCAAGATCGTATTTTTCATTTCTGTAAATGAAGTAGTTTCAATTAAAAAAAGAAAATAATTCCTGAACTTTTTTTCTATTGCTCATAGATCCAGTTTTAGAAATAACTTTTTTATCCTGAATAATCAACTCTGAAGTAGGGTTCACAGAATTGCTGGTACTCCTCCACAAAAGTCCATTTGCATACTGAATATTTCTTTTGTTTCTATTTTTAAATACTGGGTTTCTGCAGAATATTTTGCTTTAATTTTGGCCAATTACCAGTTACTTATGTAGCAAAGGATGTCAATCTTCTGGGTGTCCCTATTCTGCAGGGAAACATCTCTGAGTGTAGACAGGGCTTGGTGTTTCCTAATGAGGGAACTGTTATCAATTTGTGTATTCACCTTTCTGCATTTCATCTTGCAATATGAGCGAACCTCATAAGAGCAAAGTGAACAAGGAACTCCCTGAAGTGTCTGTGATTTTTAATTTTAGGAATTAAAAAACAAATAAGAAAGAGTGGGAAATGGATATTTTAAACGTGATTGTTGAATGCATGTCCTTTACAGCAACAGCATTTTTTTCATGTGGTGCTTGACAAAGGATCTGCCAATGCTTAGCAAAGGTTGCAAAAGTCATTTCCTGCTGCCTGAAGCAGCCTATGCTTCTGGTGAGGTGAGAGCAGAGTTCAGAGTCATCTGTTACACGAATGAGAAGATGCACATGGTTCAGGGGGAAAGCAGATGAAGAGGATTTTCTTTCCACTTCAGTAACTCACAGCAGGGAGTATAGATTTATTTCCCCTTCTCATGTTACTTTCATTTTGCTGGACTGTTTCAAGGCATTGCAGATACTACAAATAGGGATGTACTATCTGACTCTGGGAGTAGGAAAAAGACCAAGAGTTGTTACTTCATTCAGACCAGTATTTTCTGTTGCAGTATTCACTTGCAGTTTGAGGAAACTGTAGAGATGCTACGTCACTGCATAGCAAGTAATTTGAAAGTAGCCTCTTGTGATTTTAGAGTTTCTTGGTAGATCTCAAGAAAATCTACAAGTCTCCATAGCCTTCTGGCTGAACATATAAAACTTCTGTCAGGGGTCTAATACTTATCTATTACCATTTTTTATTTCCATTCTTTCAATTCCATCCCTGTTTCTTGCCCCAACATATGAGGTCAAGAGTACTTGGTCAAACCTGCAAAATCCCTTCACTGCTCACTTTCAGGCACCCCTTTAAAACTAAGACAGGTCAAAAGATGAGTTCTGTTCTGTTTCCACTCCCAATCCCCTTTATCCTCTGATATCTCTTATTCCACCTCCCACCATACCCTAATAACACTTTGTCTCTTACATCCTCTAGAAAGAGGGTTGGAGTGAGCTATGAGAATGAGAGCCTAGAGGAAGAAAATTATTTTGATATTAGGAAAGGAGATAAAACAGGGAAGAAACTTGAAAGTAGAGCAGCAAGAGGCACTGAAAATTTGTTGTGAATGTTTGCTGAATCAGTTAGACAAAAATTTCTCGGATAATGGACTATTGAAAAACTCATCAACTTTTCTTTGGTTTTTATCTTTCTTTTTTGTGCTATGGTGACAAATATTTCCCTGCTCTCTTGGCTGGATGCCTCTTGTTTTTTAAGCATGGGTATAAAATAATAAGCTTCAAACATCATCCTGTGCACGGCAGGTTTTGAGTTGCCTCCTGCTTTAGCAGCTACATCACTGAGAAAATCTATCTGAATGTACTTTTATTCCAACAGGTGCAGAATAGAAGGGAACAGGTGGGGCTGTTCCCTCACTGGATGGCCAGCTGTCTTGCTTTGGTCGAGTGTGTGTCATTCCATCCTCTTAACCTCCAAAACAAGGTGGTGACACCCACCTTATCTGTTGGAAATGATTCCTGATCTCAGCATGCTGCCAGTTTGCATCTGTGAGTTAGAGCTTGGCTGCTGGTCCAGGAGGCACAACATCCCAGGGACTGTTCTAGAATTTTACAGTCTGAAAATTCCGGGAGTGCTCCATGCCACTCACTGATCAATTTATTAGTATAGATTTAGTTTGACTATTTTCCCTCTAGATCAAATAAGGAATTCTTTGCTATGAAAGGTCTGGGATTTAAAGCTCTACAGATGCCACATCATGCCATAATTCTGTGTTAATTTTTTCATAAGTGAATACTTTGGCTGTTCATTTAGAACTTAGATTTTTCCAGTTTTCACGAACAGTCATGAAACTTGTACATACCTGGAATTCTCAGCTGGGCTATATTGGCTCCTGTTTAATTTCTCAAATGCCAGGAGTTCTTGAAAAAAAAGAAAGATAAATTGTCAAACATGTGCATGTGTATGTATAGCATGATCTACCTGTAACTGGAGCACTTACACTTATTAATTCTATAGCTGGAATAATAATTATGAGCAGCAAGCTGCTTAGAAGAGGTCTGGATGTGTGGCTGTGGGTACTAGATGGGATCAGGTTGAGTTAGTCTACTCCAGTGTTTAGATTGTGCATGCTAATATATCCAAACTCCTTCCCAAGACCCATTCAATGCATGAAATTCTACTGCAGAAGTCTCTACAAGGTACTTGCATTCTGTCCAGAGCAGTCACATCTTAAATAAAACATTCTTCTCTCTGCACCTGTTCAGTAGATTTTTTAGTGCTCCTAATAGCAACAAGTGGAAAGAAAACCATCAGTTTGCAGAACTTACTGCTGGTTATATTCAGATAAACCCACCCAGATTTACAACTTACTCAAGAATGAGCCTAGAAAGTAGTAGAGAAAGAAAACCACCCTTGGGATTATGGTGGATTTTGCTTCATCATTTGCAAAAATGGATACCTGAGAGTTATCTGTCTCCTACATAGAACTTATTTTGGGACAGTAGAGCTCAAGCTTCAATATAACAGGCAACTTTGGAATTTCTTGTGGTGGGGTGGATGGGCTTTAAAATATATTTTCCTGTGCCATTTCAGTTCTGCAGTTAATAACAGAGAGGCCACCCTAATTTCTTGAACTTCAGATTTCTAAATTGTCTTACCTTGAAGATTTAGCTGATAGCTGTGACATCTTTCCGTATGCAGATACAATTTTATTATAAGTCATCTACCTATGGCTGGGTCAGCATTACAGCAGCCTCAGCTCTCATTACTGTGTGACAGCAGATGTGAGATGCTGACATTAGAAAGACAGAACTATATTAACCAAAAATATTTTTGTCTCCCTTTGTTGCCCTCCTTTCTCATTGCCAACTCTATTATTTCTACTCTGTTTTTCTGTGCTTAAATTTCCCTTCTGAGCATTTTTAATCTTTCCTGTATTACCTTGTTTTCCATTTGGCACAGGTATTCTCTGTTTATTTCTTTCACATTGTTTATATACCTCTGGAGAAATTACAATACTGTAATTAATTAAAATAATTGCATTTTAAGTAAACCATAGGATCCTTCTCATTCTTGCCATATGTATGGGAACAACGTGCAGTAATGTGCTAGCAACCAGCCTCCTGTAAAAATCCTGCACAAAAATATGTACAGTGGCCTTTTAGATATTATTTCCTAAGTGTCTATTGTTTTGAGCAAATTTATGTAAGGCTACGCAGATAATTTGATATGTATGACCTGCTCGTTAGCTTATTTCTTCAAGTCCACACACAATGCATTTCTCTGTTACAACATTATATTTATATTAGTTTTAGCCTCTTTTTGTTGAGGACTCCTGTCCAGCCATATGCCAGACTATCAACAAGCTGGTGAGAGAGGATTTAGACTCAGATGTTTTTGGATGCCAAAGCATTTAAAAATATTAACAGATGCATAGCCTAGTTTGTATGAGGGCTGTGGAAAAAGAATGAAGGAGAGAAATTACTTATTTCTAGGACTCTCAGAAGAAAGTTGGTACAAATGGTGTGAAAGCTGTTAGGATTCAGGAAAGCTCAGTGGGACTGAGATTTCAGTGGCGTGCCCACAAAAAAGAACAGAAACTGGAGGGAAGAGGTTACTGCCTTTTTCCCCCCATTACTTTTGTCCCTCTTCAGTTTTCTGTTTCTTCTTCTGTTACCTGTTTCTGTCCCTTTATACCTTTCACTCTTTGTACTCTCCAGAAACACCCAGTGAGAATCCAGCTGATGTCAGCTCATCATACTCTGCTCCCGGTTATGCTTTTACCTGCCTCATACAAATAGAGAAGAATGCCTGATGCCTCAAAGTCTTGGAAGCTCACCTTTGCGTAGAGAAAATGAAGAAGAGAGTACTTAGTAACTCTCTTTTGGGATGACTAACAGTATCCAGCTGCTGTTGGGCTCTGATGCTCCTGGAAGCAAGCTGTGTGCCAGAATGAAACCTGAGACTTGAGCTTGCAACTCAAAGACTTGTCTTATGCACAGTAATTAGTATTGATGGGGTACTTAAATAACCCATGCATCAGTCAATATAGGAATGGAAAAAGACAAAGGTTTATTCAAATTTATTGGTGACAACAGTTTATACTAATAGCAAAGAAAGCAGTAGGAGGAAGACTCATATAGGCTGGATCATGACTGATGAAAAAGAACTACTTGGGGAGAGGAAAGTTAAAGGCAACCTGGGTGACCAAAAGCATTGAAGACTAAATCCTTGATTCACAGGAGTACAAGGAGGGAGAGTAATAAAGTTTCTAAGGAAGAAGTCTTCAACTGAATGGTCTGAATGGTCTGTTGGAAAACAAGTGTAATAAAAGATCATCTGGAAATATTTTAGTGAAATAATTATTCCATCACAACATCACTGGAGGGTAGGGATAGTGACTTAGAAAAACTATGAAGTCTTCCAAAACGTGAACATTTAGCAGTCATCACACAGAAGAAAAGTATTCTCAGTTATTGAGAGCAAATGGAAAAGCAATGTAAGTAGGGACAAAATCAGAAAGGTTAGTACACAGGCAGGAAAAAACATCCAACCGAGAAAATAGCCAAGAAAAAATATTTATTCGTTGTAAATAAAATGATCATGTAAAATAATTCAGTGGGGAAAGTTTAACTTCCTACAGTAAAACAACAATTACTTTGAGCACTGTAAATGGGAATATTGTGTCCAAGCTATAATCGTCTCCTCAGGGCCAATAAGCTTCCAACAGGACACCACTCTTCAGGCAAGATGTGGATCTATTAAAGAATATCCAGAAAAAAGAAATGAAAAATTTAAAATAAGCCTGCAAACTATGAAAAATGGGTTTGCCTTGTCTTGAGAAGACTGATAGGGGCAAAAGAGATGATCTGAAAGCAGCCTTCCCACGCATGAATGGCAGCTGCAAAGATGAAATTAAATAAACTTTTCTATGTGTCCACAGTTGTTAGAATGAGAACTAATGATTGCAAATTGCAGCAACAGTCCTTAGGAAGACATGTTTTATCTACAAAGGAGAAATTTTATCCAGAAAGTTTGCGGTCTCTCCATACCACTGGAAGATTTAGTATGATACACTCCTATTTCAGACTCATGGTAACCAGTTTTTTGTTTATAACTGTAGGACTGAGGAGTAAAGAAGCAGAAAATTGCAGGTGTTTAGGCAAAGCTTCTCTCTAGTGTGGCTTTCATATTTATGGAAGTTCTTTCACAGAAATGTTTTAAATGCATTGGAAGCAGATGAATTTTATACTTAATTGGTGTAAAGATGCCAAAATTAAAAATCTTTTTTTTTTTTTTTTTTTTTTTTTTTTTTTTTTTTTTTTTTTATGTTTCAAGGTATTGTTTAGTGCTCCGCCATTCTGGTGCATAGTTATATTAATACCCCAGTGTCTATGCTTTTTCCCTTAGAATGAGACTCTTCCAGTGGATAGTTAATTTGTCTCAATGACCATAATAACAGTGCTAAAGAAAACACAATGGAAATTGTGACTTGCAGACCTATTGGCTTAGTTTGGCTCATGTCCACACAGAGAAAAATCTCATCAGAAAAAGTAGTGTGGCTCTGCCCTACCTGTCTGTTAGGAATCATTCCTGGTCTGTGCTATTCCCCAGGAACTGTGTGAGAGTGTTCAGTTGTCACGGGCAAGAGTGAGATACCTGTCAAGTATCACGGAAGGAGAGGTTTAGAACCACACTTGGACTAAAATTCTGAATGTCCCTTGATTACTTTTAGTGAAGCAGCCAAAAGAATTACTTGAGAAAGCAGTTTAGAGTGCTATAATTATCAGGAATCGGGGGTTATCTGCTTCATTCAAATATTAATTTTGAAACAGTGCATGCTACTTGAAATATATCTCCCCAAAAATGCATGGGAACAATCTAGGACATAGCACAGAGCAGGGCTAATCTTGACAAGCAGTAGAACATGATGACTCTGCTTTTTTTGGGAATAAAATGAAATTTTGCTGATCACTAAAATGGTTTTTCTTATAGTCTGAGGAACCAGAAGGTTGTATGAGACATTGAGGTGCAGTTTTAAAATACAGTGGATTTTTAATGCTGCTCCTTGTAAAGGAACTGGTGAGTGAGGGAAGAGAACTATGTTTACTAAGTTGTGAAAGCGAGAGAACTTAATTTTAAAGCCAGTCTCATAGATCTCATTGCTTGCCTAATGATTTTAGAGAGCTTATGGTTGGAAATGTTTCAAGATTTGTGAAACTTTTCAGCTAAATATTATTGTATCTTTAATTTATAAAGCCAAATCCTTACCCAACAAACATGCTTCCTGCTGAATCTAACAGAAGCTCCTGGCTGAAAATCCCTGTGGAATTTGGCTCTGACTTCCAATAGAAAATATGGACTTTGTCGTGATTCAGGAATTTTAAAAAGCTATTGCTTAGTTGCTGGGACTGAACGACCTTTTCTCTGATGACACTGATCTCACGTAAAACACCTCATGTGCATATTCTCTTACTGCCACATCTAGGGAAATTAGGCATAAATCTAGGGAAATTAGGCAGAAATCTCTTTCCAAAAATACCAAGGGCTGTACAAAATGCATAGACTGACTAAGCTCCTCCAGACCTTGGATTGCAGAATTGTGATAATATGCAGTTATTCAGTGGAATAAGACCCTATTGCAGGGGCTGAACTATGCATCCCTGTATTTATATATATATTTATATATTCATTTATATATTTGTATATTTATATTTATATTTATATTTATATTTATATTTATATTTATATTTATATTTATATTTACATTTATATTTATATTTATATTTATATTTATATATCTTTATATATTTTTATATATTTTTATATATATATATTTATATATATACAAGCTTTCTTACTATATATGTGTAATTTTATGTATATCAACCATTTCAACAGTCACCTAAAGAGGTACTCACCCATTACACAGTGCACAGCAGATTGCAGCCCACTTGCCACTGGCATTTGGATGCTACTATAATGGAACTGATCCTGATTTTCATGGTTATTAATATTAGTAGAGTTACTAGTGGTCATATGAATTAATAGTTTCAGTAACCATGATGCTCCAACATCATCTATGGCAACAACTGAGTCAGGACTCTTCAAGTAGTATTGAAATGCTGAAATAAATGTAACTTTTGGAAAAATGAAGGCCAACAGAAATCAAACTGGTGTTTGATAGTTATAGCAAAGTCATATTCTGAATTGAAATTCCCATTTTTACTGATATAATATATTGCTCTACAGATATGACTCATGTAGTGCCTCAAAAGTTTAATAGTGTCACTTCTGTAACTATAGCCAGAGTTCACGTTTGAAAAGCAGAGTTGGCACTTTTACCACATACCTGCAAACATCATTAAACTTAATACAGCCTCCACTAGATTTTTGTTCCCTACTAGGCTGTGTTCCTATCTTATGGCTTCTAAAGGTACAGTATATAATCAGGTAGCTTGTTATGGGGCTTAAAAATGTGAAAAATATCACTCCCCTTGTTTACAATGCCTTAACCATCCTGTAAAATAACAACACAATGCCTGTCCTCATCTTCTGCACTGATTAGATCTATTAGAGCTTAGATGAGAAAAATTCTGTGAAAAAATATGCTTTTCTGAATTCATTTTTCCGCCCACAATTATTTTTTTTTAATCAGAAGAGTTTGTGTTTCCACTGTGGGTCTTTCCTGCCTGTGTTTTCTAGTTAGCTGAGTATGATATATAATCACCTTCTCCAACTGGATTATGAGCTGCCGTGTTCATGTTAATTTAATTAATTTATTCATCCTCCTTGCTCATTCTAACGATTTTTCACAGGCTTCCTCTTCTGCACTGACAAATGATACAATGATAAAAGACCGTGGTGAGCCCTATTTAAACACATCTCCAGAACCCCATGTCCTTTTTATCTTCAGATGCCCGATACAATTCTTGTGGTTGTGCAGTCCTGACACAAAGTAATGTTTTTGAAGCAAATTCAGGCAAGTCTAACAACCACCATCTTATCAGACAAGAGTGGAGCAGACTCTACTCAGCATTGCTTATACAGATAAATTAAACATGCCTGGGGCTGTTCTCAGATGCAGAGGCCAAATGGGCCAAAATGCTGTTGAGCTTGGTCTCCCTCTGAAACAGGTTTTGCTTCTGGCCTGCACATCAGGAGTGGTCCCTCCTGTTTCTATCAGGCTCTGTTGTGGAGGATGTTTGCTGTCCTCAGCCAAAACCCCCACCACTGACCTGCTGATTTCACTGCCTGGTTAGTTGAGTTTGGGTGTCTTGGGAGGCTCCCTGTCACTTTCAGGGTATCAGGTCAGACAGAGCCCGAGGACACTTCTCTCTGAGACCTACTCTAAACATAGCCACAAACATTTCTTGTGACTCAAAACAGTACAGTACAATGTTTTTTTGCTAAAACTCCATAAATGTTCACAAATATTTGCCAACCAGGCCTCCATAACCACAAGTTTTAATTAGGTTGCGGCTCCCTTGGTTGGACATTATTGAATGATTCTGTCAGCAGTGCTGAACCATTAAGTTGACTTGAAAATAACAGGAAAGCTTTTGTTTATGCTGAAACACGAACATCACTTTCCTGAAAATATTGTGCCTGGACCTTTTTGCGTTTGTTTATTTGTGTTAAAAACCACCAAAATGTTGAGGCAGTGTATTATTAGATCAGCAGATGAGAGAGGAGCCCTGATAAGAGCACACTTTTGTGACGTGTATTAGAGAACAGTAATAGCGACACAGGTTTAATGACATTGCGATAAATAAGATCGAGAGGAAAGTTGAGCACATACCGGGTGTTCATGCATAATAGAGTAGGAATGAATTGTCTGCTGTACTTTTTCTATGCCAGTAAATTGCCTTTGGATAAAAATACCATGCTTATCTACTCTAGAGGAATACTGAAAAGTAATGCTAGTGGAAGGATGCATGCGTGCAGAGAGCACCAGCTAGGCTTTTCCAAGTCTTTGCTGATCTTTCTGCTCATTACTGTTAAAAGTATCTGAGAAGCAAATGGTTGGGTAATGAAGGAAAAAGGAAACCAGATTTCTTCCTCACAATTCCCATTGGTCTATGAGGGAGGCTGCAGCATTTCAGGGCTGGGACAAGTTGGGAAACACACTGATTCCTTTTCCATAATTTAAAGCTACTGCCTAATGAGAAAAAACTAGGGGAGGGATGCAGGCCTTGCTAGGCTGCATCCATTTCTCCAGCACAAAGATGCAGGCTGGAGCAGTGAATCTGGTTGCATGTTTGACACAAAACTGGATGCAATCTTCCCAGTGTTCAGTGTTAGTAGATGTTAATGTGAAACACAGGTAACAGGAGATTAGGATTTGTGGATTTAGGATTATTTGTGTTTAATATACACATTGCTGTGGAAGTGAGGGTGGTTGTGATGTAATTTTCTTTCTAATCAGCATTTATTAAAAAAATAAAGAAGGTTTCATTTGGATGAGAATCTTTAGTTTTGTCCTCTATTGATGTCCAAAGTGTGTTACAGGAAGGAGTTTGCTGGGAATAGAATACAGAAGAACCTGAAAATTTAAATGGAAGTAAAATACATCGGATAATTTCTATCCACATTTCTTACATTATATGGCACTTCATCTGGTTTTAGTGTGGCATGGAAATTATATAAAGTGCTCCATGAATAAATGTAAAAAAATTACATAGGGTTTGTAATCATGTAATGGGTAAGAGTCCAGACAGTGTCCCAGTAGGACTGCTGGGTTCAGAAGTTGTCATATAAAGGGGTGACCCCTTACTGAAAGGAGATCATTGGTACAGTTGGCCCACATTCCTAGGCTTTGATTTAATGTGCACATGTTTTCATGGGATTTTCATAGGTGATTTCTTTTCTTCCATTTCCTTATCATCACAACTTTTACTTGTGTAACTTCTCAAGTACATTTCCATCAAAAGAAAAGCATTTCTAGGAGTGGATAAGTTTTTCTGGGTGCAGTACTGTCTATTGATCCTGATGGAGCTGTGAAGAAAAGAATAACTGTTCTTTTAGGATGCTGGAGAGCTGGGGGAAAATACATCCTGCCTGACCATTGTTTGCTTAGAAAATCATAAATAATTCCATAGAACAGAAATAGCATTTTCTTATTGGGCCACTATGAGAGATGAGTACATTGCAGTCTTCAAACCACTCAGGTAAAGTATAAGGGTGCATAAGTCATTTGTGTGTGAATGTCTACAACTGGGGAAAGACCAGCAACAGAAAGAGGTGTTCTCAGGGAATGTCAGGGGCTCAGTGGGTGCTTAACTGTTTTGTTGTCACTGCTAGACTTGTTCTGTGGGATGACACTTCAGCAAGTTGTCACTTTTTATTTCTGACTTTCAACAGAGCCTTTATTGTACAAGGTAGTCTACCTTTCCCTCTCTCTCTGACCACCTCTGGTGCTTGCTCCACAGCATCTGAATATCATCTGTATGCACTTAATGACCAGATGTTCTCTGTTGCACTTCTTCCAAAACAAGGTTGGAGAGTGAAAAAAAAAAAAAAGGACTCCAACTAAATCATCCAGGGATTACACTAACAGAAAATGATGCTCTTGGTATGGAAACTATTAAAGAAAACTTGATTTTGTCTTTATATACTAGGGTTCATTAACTTTCTCTCTGGTAGGGCTAATGACCTGAACAGAAGCTGTGGTTCATTAGTGATCTTTCTCTCTCTGCCTGGCAGTTGAACAGAAAAAAGAAAGAACTGGAAGGAGACATAGAAACTCTAAGTGATACAGAGCAGCATCATGTGTTTTCAGGTCAGGAAGCAAATTATTTTTCTCTTCCTGTCCTTGTAATAGGAATGATTTGATACTAACAGATAAAAATATCCTTTATGCCAGAGTTGATTTAGTCACCTAAAGAGGATTTAATTTACCCTCTCTTTAGCATTTTCTTCGTCTGGATTTGCTGGGATCCGCTTCTATCTCTGGAGCCTGTAGCATCTTGAGGTCTGTCCTACCTTATGTGTGACAGCTCCAGGGGTCATTGGCAGCAGGGAGCAGCTGCAGGGAGATTCAGGGGTATCTGCTCTGCTGTCATCCATCTCCTGCATACTTTGGCACTTTGCACTGGGGCAGGATAAGGAAGGGGTGGGCAGTACTGCTGCCTGTGTATCCAACTCAGCTGTGGTGCTGATGCAAACCAAAGTTCAGGAAGCCATTAAATGTATTTCTGTTTCCCTCTATGGAAAAATTTCCATTTCTCTGTGTTGCATGCGAAAGCCTCCTTTGTGGAGCTGTGATTGTCAAGGAAATCTCTTCTTCTTAAGCATGCTGCTCTTACAGAACAAGAAGACGTCTTTAAATTCTATTGAATTGCTATTTCATTTGAAGGGGAGAGAGAGGAGTTGGATGAAGAAAAGAAATACTGCACCAACATTGCAATGTTACATAACTTACTAAAAAATAATATACTAAAATATTCAGCCACTCATATTTTCAAGGCTGTTTATTTTTTCCTAAATACCATTGTTGTTATTTTTTAATGTCACAATAAATTTGATTACCTCTCATCACCTCTCAAGTTTGAATTCAACTTTCAGAGAAAAGATGTGCAGTTTACTGTGACTTTAAAACGAGCATTATTATGAAATGTAGCATGCGAATTCTAGGCAAGTAGCCAGTGAATTACCTGTCACTGAAGGTAATTTTCTCTCACCCAAGTTGTTTTTTTTTATATAGTGCTACACTAAAATATAGATATTAAATGTTTTTAAGGGAATTGTTCTTACTTGTGACCAAATGAAGAGAAGCAGTGTGTGAAATAACTAATATTTGCAGATAGTTATTGAAATAGTAGATCTGCAAATGTGGACTGTGTGCTTTGATTTGGGTAGTTAATGCTTTCAGAAGGCTCGAGGTGAACTAAAGGATAATAAGTAAGGGGACAAAGAGTCAGTGACAGTCACTTTTTTTTTACTTGAAAAGGGATCCTGAGTCACAGATAATGCTATCATGTACCCACCAAAATTAGACATGGAAAAGACAAGACAGACAAATCAGTCAGTTCCTTTTTTGGTGCTGGACTGTTCCTTGAATGATATTGCTTTGTCCAATCCAGTTTTAAGTATTAGAAGCAGTAGATCATCCCCATGGGAGACTGTGACACACTCTAGTAGTTGTCACTATTGAATTTTCTGTGATTTTCATCCTACTTTTCCCTTTGTTTTATTTCTTGCTGTTGTTTCTACTTATGACTATATTCTCAAGTCTTTATTTTTCTAAACTCATTTAACCCCACTCTGCCCATGTCCTTTCCCAAACATGCCAAGCAAAATCTTCGGCATCATTTGTCTTAAAAGCCCTTTTGGGATTCAGAATGGCTGTGAGGTTGCTCACAAAGGAAGCATTGTGGTACCTAAGGATGAAGTGATTTAATCCTGCTGTCTGGATGAGTTAGGTCCCAGGCATCCATCTGCACCTGAGGAGGGATTAGCCTTTGAAGGGCCAAGCTGAAATGATGAGGGATGAGTTATCCCTTAGAGATAACCAAAAGGAGAAATTATTCCCTAAGAAATGCTCGAGTTTATCCAACCCATCTTGTCTCTGTTCATACCAAAGATGGCAATGCTGTTATCTGCTGCTTATAATTTAGAGTTTATGCAGACCAGATGGAAAATAGAATTAAGAATCCTGTCAAAAGTCCTTGAGTTATTTGTCAGTTTCTGTTTATATTTCCTATCTAGAACATCAATCCCTATTGCAGGCTGCTCTTTCTTTAGGTAGCAGATTACAGGAATGGCTCAAAAACCTCCAAAAACTGATGTGTAATGCACTGGACTTTTTAAAGGCAGCATTGTTAGTCCAGATGGCTGAACAAGGAACTTCCTGGAAACCAAAGACATGAGACCCTGACCTTTATGTAAGCATCTCATAGTGGTGGATCAGAGAGATGCAGGAAAATATTTCCATTATAAACTTTTACAACTGGTCTTTAGTACTGCAGTATGATTTAGGTTGGAAAGGATCACTATAACTCCTGTGTTCTCACCTACGTGCTCAAATCAGGGCCAGCTTAGAGCACTTTCCTCAGGGCCCTGTCCTCAATTTTGACTGCCTACAAAGACGAGACTCTTGCAGCATCTCTGGGGAGCCAGTTACAGTGTTTGACCATCTCATGGTAAAAGAATTAATGTATAATCAGAATTTCCTTTGGTGCAATTTGTGCCTTTGCATATCTTTGTTGTAGTTCATGCCCTTCTGCTTATCCAGGTCTCATACAAATAAAGCCCTTTTACGGTATCTCTTAAAGAGATTTTTATGATCGCTAAATTGCTTTGTTAGGAGAGTGCTGTCTTAGAGTCATGGTTTAGCCCCAACCGGCAAACAAATTCCATGCAGTCACTCCCCCACCAGTGGGATCAGGGAGAGAACTGAAAGGGTAAAAGCTGGAAAAACTCATTGGTTGAGACAAAGACAGTTTAATAGGGAAAGCAAAGGCTGTGAAAGCAAGCAAAACAAAACAAGGAATTCATTCCCCACTTCCCATGGGCAAGCAGGTGTTCATCCATCCCCAGAACAGCAGGGCCCTATCATGTGTAATGGTGACATGGGAAGACAAACATCATCACTGAAAATGTCTCCCCATTCCTCCTTGTGCCTCCCACTTTATATGCTGACCATGATGTCATGGTATGGAATATGGCCAGCTGGGGACAGCTGTCCTGGCTGTGTCCCACCCACAGTCTCTTCACCAGCAAGGCAGTACAAAAAGCAGAAAAGTCCTTGGCTCCGTGTATTCCTTACTTAGCAATGAGAAAAGAACATCTCTGTATTATCAACCCTATGTCTGGCACAAATCCAAAACACAGCTCCATACCATCCACTATGAAGAAATTTAACTCAATGCCAACCAAAACCAGCATACTTAGGTCAGTGGGAATAGTGTCACAATCTTTTATGCCAGTGGAAATTTGGGAGCCCTGGTGTTGAAGTTCTGAAGTATTTATCACCCTGTTTCCCCTCTGTAGAAGTAGTCAGTGTGCGCTTCAAGTGCTGACTTGGCACACCCACATACCCTCCCACCCCAACTTTATTGCATTATTATAGAAATGCTTCAGGCACTGGGGCTTCTTCCTGTGTGTATAGAAAATAGTAGTACTGGTCTTGTTTGTCACTGACCAAGGACCTGGAAAATACAGGGTGAAAAAAAATTCAGGCAGGAGAAGGTGCAGAAATTTCTCTTGTTTGAAGGTGAGTCTCCAGGTGCAGCTTACTGGCAGCAATGTGATCCTTGCCATTGTCCACAGCAGCTTGAAGGCCCATCAATCTGATAACAGGGTGTCCTACTTTCACTGACCTTTCCTGTGTTTCATGTGACCTGCACATACTGCCTATGTCTGGGCTGCTTCAAAGAGCTGTTGGACTGCAGCTCTCCTTCTGGTGCCTCAAAGCACCAAGTTCATTATAAGCCTGAGCAGCAATTCCTAGTTACTAGCTCCTAGTTAAAGGAGCGAGTTGCACAAATGCCTTTCTTATTGGCAAAAGTGACACATATTCATAATTGAAAAGCAGAAACAGTTAGAATATTGTCTTGTGTCTCTGCCACTGCAGTATGATTCATAAATAACAATAAGAGGGACTGGGCTGGAGGATGGAAGGTGAGCAGGAATCCTTTGGAACTAGCACTAATAAGGATAAAAACGAAATGTTGTGGTATTGTATGATGTTATAATTGGCCAGTGCAATTACATTTTGTTTACCTTGTGGTAATGGTACACTTTGAGAATCATAAATATTAAATGTACTGCAGAAGAGATCCTGACTGCATTGATGTGTTTCCCTTGGACCTCTGTGGGCTCGGGAAGAATAGGGTTACATGCAAACGACTCTTGACAGGTTATGTGACACTGATTTGCAAAAGGGGCTGCGCTTTCATTTTCTGAGTATAATTACAGAATCTCACAGTTTTCTTTCTTTGTTATTGATGGCTGAAGGGCTTTCATAGCCGTGAATTTCATCTCAGGAGAACTGTGATCTCTACCTTTCTAAATTGTGGTGACATGTTGCCATTGTCATTTGTACTAACAGCTTATACAGGTGGCAAGGAATCACTGCATGAATAAGAAAAGAAATGCATCTTCGTTTTATTAATGAAAGCAGAAAAGGAACTCATCTGGTTTCAGATTTATAGCTCTGAAGACTGAGGAACTTCAGGGTTGTTTAATTCAAGTGCTGGAAATTAAAGTTACTTTATACTGTCCTAGCAAGCATAATCCCTACAGAAAGGCTCATGTTAGTCATTAGCACCAACTAATACTATTACCAGAACTAATAATGTGGACAATTATCTCTAGCACTTGGAGCTGTCTTTGTTCTGGAAAGGCTGAGTCCAAACTTGGAGGAGGTTAAGAACTAAGATGTGAATGTAAATTTTTTATTACATGCTCTCTGCAGTTTGAAAAGAATGTGGATTTTTGTGGGTGAGAGAGAGCAAATTTTTAGTTTGGGATTTTCAAAAAATTTCAGATAAGTGCTTTGTTTTCTTTCTAGCAGCATCTGAGTATGAATAACTCAAGTACTTCTGTTTTCATTGGCCTGCTTCAGCCCAAAGACCAGCAGACGTTGGGGATGCTGTGTGACATGACACCTGAACTCCCTTTCCCACCAGGCACTGACAGGAGCTGACAAGGAAAAGGTGACATGGGTACTCCAGGTTCTCGTTGCAACGTCCTTCTGCAAGGCGAGAGGAAAGGCTCTTTGAGTGATAAAATCTGCATTCCCTTTGGTAGGTGAGCACAGTAAATGTGGGTAAAATAAATAAAAATAAATGTAAGTCAAGTCAGCACCTTGCAACTGCTGGCCAAGCCCTCCTGCAGAGCTGCAGGAGCCCTTCTCCTGCTGGTTTGTCTTGTTTGCACACAGGTCACCTCACACTGTGATGTGGTACAAAGTCATCTGTGTGCCTGGAGCTGCAGTCGTCAAATCCAGCCTGGAGCTGGCTGAAGGCCAGCGTAGGACTGGGCTGAAGTCAGACCTCTGCTTGGTTGCAGTTCAGGAGATTCTTGTGCTGATTTTGGGCTGACAAAAATTGCACAATCCCCTGTGCACCTCTTCTCTTCTGATCCCTTGTGAGCTGAGCAAGTGGTCCCTAGACAGGCTTCAGAGTGAGAAAAAAAATAGCAATATGTTTTGAAGAGCTCTTAAAGAGTTTTATTTTTTACATTCCTTGCAAGCTACTGCTGTGCTTATTTGCCTATCAATTCATTTTCTCTTTGCTGGTACATTTACTCTATATTTAGCACATTTTAAGAGGACAACTAGATTGTACAGACAGAAAATCACACAGTAGGGTCTTATTTACTGTACTCTAATAACTGTGTTCATAAATCCAGCCTCTCTCTGGAAAACTCATATACCTGTCTTTTCTTTCTCCCCTTTGATTCCTGTCCTTGCCTCTCTCTTTGCTGACAGCAGGCAGTAGGATTTGCACTCAGTACCTCTGAATATTATGGTCCATTTACTTAAATGTGGACGCTGATATTAAACTTAAGGCATCCTAGTTTGACTCTTTTGTCTTACTTACATTTTTGTGGTGGTCTGTTGTTTATACATTTACAGTGAAAGACATTTCTGTGATATTAAGATTTATGCCAGGCAGGAAAGCTGAGAGTGGATGTTTATCTGAAATGCAGTTTCCTTGATTATCTGGGTTTTGAAGGGGTCTTTAAATGTTAAAATGCACTTAGACTAGTAGGTGATGATGTATTGAAAGCCTTTGCTGAAGAAATATTTTGTAGGATGTTTTTAAGGAGATATACCTAATTTTAACTTTTATAATTTATAGCACTGCAGTTTTATAAAAATGGTAATAAAGTCTACATTGTATAATTAAAAATTAAATGCTACAATATAAAAATATGTAATTTATTAGGTGTATTTAAAAAATCACTACACAGATTGCCTGACATAAAGTAAAATTAAGAATTATGACAATAAAACATTTTTTTGGGCTCAAACTTCTTGTTACAAGAGTAAATGGTGAGGCAGAGGGAAGTCATGGAATGGTTTGAATTGGATTCCACAGAATGGATGGAGTTAAAGTTCATCCAGCTCCAACCTTTCTCCCTTGGGCAGGGACACTTTCCACTAGACCAGGTAGCTCAGAACCCCATCCAACCTGGCATTTCCAGGGATGGGGCAGTCACAACTTCTCTGGGCAATATGTTCCAGTGCCTGACCACCCTCACTGCAAAGAATTTCTTCTCAATATCTAATCTAAACATATTATTATTCAGTTTAAAGCCATCTCTGACTTGTGCTGTCACTATAGGCCCTTGAAAAAGTCCCTCTCCAGGTCCCTTATAGCCCCTTTAGGCACTAAAAAGTATTATGTGATCTCTTGGAGCCTTCTCTTCTCCAGGCTGATAACCCAACTCTCAGCATTTCCTCACAGAAGAGATTCTACAGCCCTGTTGAACATCTTAGTGTAACTTGTAGACTTGTTCAGTTCCTGGTAGGCCAGACTGAAAGAACCTGAAACCAGAATTTTGTAATAAAGTTCTGTCACTGGTCTTGCATGGGAAGTCCTACATTATTCTGCAGGTGGGCTGTGGAGCTGTAGGCCCGTATCTGCTCTAAAAACTTTCTATAATTTCTCTTGTATATGTAGGAAAAAGCTTGGACATGGAGTGGTAGAGTTATTCACAGAAAATGTTGAATATTGCCTTATTTCTCAATTTTTTTCATTAAAATGTTTCTCTATATTGAAGATCAAACAGACATGGATCAAACTTTCTACTTGAGTAGCTCCATCTTTGTTTTCCTGTTCATAAAATAAAATGGGACAGAGTATATCAGCCTGACAATGTGGAGAGAAACTGGTATAGGAGCTGGAAATTGCTCTTTGGTAACATGTAATAGTTACATGGGAGATGCAGCTACTCCTGAGTCTCAAGAGGGATAAGATACCTAAACCCATTAAACTAATCTGAAAACACCAGCATAAAAATATTGCATATTGTTTCACTATTAGCACTGGTGTACAGAAGTATTTCTCCTAGGTTTTTCCTGGAATAGCAATGGTTGTTAAGCAGCTACTGTTTTTTGCAGGGAGGGAAAACTATACTCTTTTAATAATATTCTGTGTATGTAAATGTGCTTACTGCCATAGGAATGTTTTGATCATTCTATTTACCAAGGAATAAATACACAAAAAAGAGGGGTGAACCGAGGCTGTATTTTTTTTCTTACCCATCTCTAAAATAATCCATTTCATAGGGATTTATGTAACAAAGTAGGCATAACTTTCAGTATCTTTCAGGTCCATCACCTGCTATTTTCCTTTGGTGGTCTCACCACACTTAGGGAGATAGATGGGTATATCAGAAAATTATCTACACATAATTTGTCATATTTGGGCTCCACTGACAACAGGCTCTCTGCTTTGGAAGAGCCTGGGGTTAGCGTGGTAGGGAAAAGAAATAACTCCTTACCCTGAGGGCTTAGTTCTTCCCATGCAGCACAGAGGGCAGCTGAAAGCTGTGTGGGGAAACTAAACAGCTGAAGCATTTTGTGTTCAACGTGGCATGAGAATACGGATGAGATGAGTTGCTCTTCCCCACTGCCAGCCCTTGAACTTAAGATTGAAAGAAATCCCGATGGGATTATTTCAAAAAGTTCCCCTGAAGAAAGTGGAGAGGTTACAGAAACAAAATCTATTATCCATCATACCGTCATTAACAAAGTGGAAAGACTGGCAGAAGAATTGTTGGCCTAAACTTGAGACGTCAAAAAATAGGTAAGAAAAATAGACTGGGGAAATATTCCCTAGGAAGGGGAAGGGATTGGATGGTACTGCTAGCCCTCTTCATCTCTCATTTTTAGGAGTCTATTATGTTATTTTGCAGAGTGAAGAGCGGTTGAAATGATTAATGGACCGCAGGGTTTACGTGCGAGCAGGCGGCCAAACGAGTGAACATGTGCAGCAAGCTCAGCTGCAGGGAGTGATTCCTGAGTGCTGCTGGCTGGGCAGGCAGGGGTGCTGCACCCTGCAATTTAAGGAGATGCAATTAGCTGAAACAGAACAACAATTAGCCAAAAAATCTTTCAACAAAGCATTTTATTGTGCCTACCTGTGATCTCTGCCAGGAGTGACAGCTCACTCTGTGCCATTCAGCTGCAGCGCTGGCATCCATGGCTCACTCATTCTCTCCCAGTCCACGCCATCCCTCAGCACAGTTCAGGACATGTGCTCTGCTCTCCAGTCTGGCTCTACAGTCCCCTTTATCACAGCATGGGCTGTGGCTCAGTGAGCCCCAGAAAAGCCAGAAGGTGTGTTGTATCCCATACTGTGTTTAAATGGCAGGGGACTATAGGTCAAAGGGGAAAAACATCCCAGATGAAAAGAACAGGCTGGACTAGACAGAGAAGGGCACAATATTAACTTCAGAAAGGCCTCTGCAGGCACGAGGGCTCTGCTGACACCACCCCTGGAGGAGCCAGCTGGGGTAGGACTCCTCCTTCACGACCAGCCCCTTCTACCTGCCAAGCCAGACCAGCTGCCAGTTCAGCTGCAGTCTTGGAGCAGGAGTGGAGAGCAGCAGATGTTGCAGCCTGCTGAAGGCTTGCTGGTAGCTGAGTGTTTGAGCTCCTAGAGAAGAGCTCTTGTGGAGAAGGCCACTGGCTGACTGCAGGATTGCAGCACCGTAATTTTGGATGATTTCATTGTTTTACTGTGAAATTTCCTCATGGAGGAAAATGTATCAGGATTTTCCTAGCATTCTGTAAAACCACTCAATCAAAGTTGGTCCTGCCTCTCCACTACCTTGCTGGAGTCTTGCTGAAATGCTGCAGTGTTATTAGTAGTGGCTTTGTCCTGTGCTGTTTTGGAAAAGTGATGGGACTTCTTATATGTGCAGTTAGATTTGAGTGTATTTGATCCCTAAGCAAAGGAGAGAGGAAATGAGATTGTGTGAGCATGTTCTGTCCAGGGAGAGCGGAGGGAATATATTTTTTTAAAAAGGGAAAAAAACATTATCTTTTTCACTTTTATCCTGACACAATCATGTCTCATAACCCCGTAGATATGAAATAAAACACGTGCAGTTTACTCTTGCTTTAGGCCCACATTCTGTCCAAATATGTCTCACAGAATGTGAAACCACTAAAGCTGCTCCACTATGTGAAACCAGAGACTCAGCTGCTCCAGCACTGCCATTTTACACTGCCCCATTATAGCTTATGGAAAGGTTTCTTATCCACACAGTGGGTTTCCAAAATGGCATAAAGCTGTTTTCCATTTACCCTCTGCCTTAAGCTGCTAATTTTTAATAGTCTGTTTGTCATTCTGGCCACAGCTGAAGATTGAGGTGAAGTTTTCAGAAAATGATCTAGTGTGAGGCACTGCTGGTTATGTAAAGTTGTTCCTCACTGTGTTCATTGCTTGGCACTTGTTAACTCTTAATTTTGTCTGTGCTCCCTGTGGCTGGCTTTGGTTGATTGCAGCTTCTGTGAGATGGGCACCAAGCAGGGTCCTGGACCTACCTGTGATGCTACATGACAGCAATTAAATTATTTGGTTTTTTATTTTTATGTATTTGCTGATGAGACTAATTAACTTCATAGAAAACATGATAAAATAATATATTAATATCATTATAAATCTGTTTTATTATTTTTTCTAAAAGCTGTGATGTTCATCTCCAAGGTAAATGAGTATGGTGTTTTATTCTGCATAGCAAAAGATGTGATGGAGATTGTGACTGTTGTGTAATATTAATATAAATAGGGTCAGCTGTACATGGTTTGTCTGATGCTCTTGTTTTACTTCTCTGTCTTTTTTATTTTGCCTCCTTAAACCTCATAATTATTCAATAATTTTTTATTAAATTATTTATTGTAGCCAGATGATTGATGTCATTTCATTTTGGTTCTTTGCAGCATCCCAATTCTTTAGCTGTCAAAATGACAAGCACTCAGTGATTAATTAAAACCTTGATTTTTCTCTGTTATTGTTCATCTTCAGTCAAATATAAATTCTTATGTATTCCAGAAAATAATAAATATTCCCCAAATGCAGGTTTCTATAATTTAGATCAAGGAAAACCTTCATTTAATTTTAATTCTTAATTTTTTATTATATTTAATTTTTTATATATGCACACTTGTATATATAAAAAAAAAATCTTGTGAAAAATGTTAAATTGAAAACTTTATAAAAGAAAATTGCCAGCATGGCCTGATGTTGGATGGAAACCTCTGTAAACTTCCTCACAGAGCTCTCTTTTTTTTCTGAGGAAGGTGAGACAAGTTAAGAGTGGGTCCTTGTCAGGACTGACAAACCCCCTCACTCTAACTAGCATTAATTGTAGTGCCTTTTCTTTTGGTATTGTGGACATACAGCATACATTTCTTTCAGCCATATTGAAGTGTTTGTTGTTGAAAGATGCATCTGAATTACTTACCTTAAGATCTCTTTATAGGTGATAGAAAGAAATAAGCACTCTCAAAGGTGCAATTCGCCTCATATTGAAGGAGACATCGAGCGTGGGGTGCTGAAGTGCATCCTATTGCCTGGTAAGAATGAGACAAGCCTTGACATTGGGTCAGACAGCTCCCACCCAGAGATTCTGCGACTTGGGCTAAGGTGGCCGGTCTGTTTTGTGTGCACTCTCAGCTGGACACAGAAAGCAGCATCTCCCAGTTCCTGTGCTGGGCCTGGAAAGGCTTCTCCTCTCCTATCCTGTTGCATGCAAAATCTTAGTGGCAGCGAGCTGCTGGGAATGGCAGAACAGATTCCTTTGAATGACCTCAAGCCATTCAACGTGCAGAGAGGCACCAGCCCAAGCTGGTCCAACCTTTGCAGTGTTGGGGTGGGGCTCTGCACAGAGCTTTCTGTGGGTGTTGGAGGGAAGATATTCTGATGGCAAAGCCACCACAGCAACTGAGTGTTCTCCATGGGTGGGCTACTTGACCAGCATGCCAATCAGCCTTTATCCCTTGAACAGCCACTCCTAATTCCTCTGGGGAACAGCTGATGGGTTGGAAATGCTTTAAGGTATGTTTGGCTTTCTGGAATTGGTTTCAAAGACCAATTTCTTTTTCATGGTGTCTCATGTGAGAATAAACTCATTAGCTTTCTGGTATGATTCCCTGAATGGCTGACTCATGAATTCTTCTAAAGTTTCAAATTTTCAAGTACGTGGCACATCAGATTTTGCTGGTAAACTGAATTTAGCCTTCTTTTCAGTCTTTGTTTAGGTTTTTTTATCTAATTTATGCTGGTTCTTCTCATTTTTTGCTTCCTCTGCTTAATGTTCCCAAAGATGTGATTGACTGCACCTGAAGTTACAGCTTCTTGGCCTGAAAAAAAAATGAATTGGCTCCAGTAAATTACTAAGCTAAAATTCATATGATAATAATTTTGCTGATTGGTTACAGTCTTCCATTATGGAAAACTCAGTAAAATCTTAATTAGAAAAAACAAACAAACAAAAAAAACCCCCCGAAAAACAGAAAAAAACAGATAAGGAATAACCAATAAAACAATTTATAAAATGTCCTGAAGTTCCCTACTCTTTATCAGCTCCTTTGATGGTATTGAATAGATACTTACCCTGCTTTGGAACTCTACAAAAGTCATTGCTGAACTACTGATTCTGCTGAAAGGATGAATATCAGATGAGGAAAATTCAAGGTATGAAAGAGTGTGTCCACTGCCAATGTGAATACCTATGCATATTCCATAAAATATTTCTGCATATGTGATTTTTAAATTTTTGCCAGACACTCTCATGTCTTCCTGAAGTATTGTTATATATGGAATGACCTTTCCATGTAGTTTCAGTTGTGGAGTGTAAAGAAACCTCCCCTCCATTCTGCATCGTGAATGTGCACAACAGAAAGGGATGAAGGGAATTTTCCTGTTATAAAACCTGCTTGACTGTATTGAACCCAAAATAATGAGAAACAGTGAGAAAACAAATTCAACAAGTTCCTCCCACCCCCTTTATTTTTTTTGCCAGAAGAATTAATTGCATGTTTCCTATGAAGCAAAGCACAATAGGGTTTTATGGTACATTTCTTGTGGTTTTGTTACAGTGCCACTGAAAATACAGAATTTTCTGCAGGGATGTATATGTGGTGTTAAGCATTTTTTCACAGAAATTTGAACAAATGCTCAAGGCTCAGATGAAGAAGTGGTTTAGAGGTCATGAGACTCAGAGTGGCATTTGACTGGGGGCAAGGCTTTACTAGAGACCAGGTTAGGGGCCATCCTCTGTCCATGATGGCCCGGAACAGATTGATTTGCTTAGATAAACCCAGTTTAACACTCATATTACTTTCCAGTCCATATAAAAAGATTTCTGCTTTCAAACTACTTTTAAGGACCATCTTTGAGCTGGGAGAACTCCTGGGTGATGGCAGGCATTGTCGGAGGATAATGAGTTGGCAAAGGCCATGTCAAGGACAGCACTGACACTTGACATGTTTGGATGATCACGTGACTTGCTTGACCTGTTCACTCAGTTTTCTTTCATTTTCTTTCATTTTTATCTTTTCTTTTCTTCTGTAATGCAGACACTGTGTCATATAGACTAAATGGGGAAAAGCTAGGAAGGCAAGGTAGGAATGGCCAAAAGTGGGGAGCACTGGGACACCTAAACCAGCTAATGAAATTCAGCAAAGGGGGTGGTATCACCCCAAGGGTCAATGCTATGTCCTGTATTGTTTTACTAATCCCTCAATGATTTGGATGTGGGGCTAGAGACCCTTCACAGGAAGTTTTCTGGTGATATAAAACTGGGAGGAGTGGCTGCTGTGGTGGCATTCGGTAGGATCACTGAACTCCTTCTTTAATTGTGAAAAACATCAGCCCAGTCATGGAACTTAAAGTTAGAAATAAATGATTTTTGTAAATACTCTAGGCAACTCAACAAGTTATGAAATGATAAAGTGTTTTAACTCTTTTCTGAATGTAGGAACCTGAGTTCTATTAATATACTTTGATTTAAAATATTTCAATGTCATTATTTATTTAATGATGCATACATGTACATGAATCCCTTCAACTTCATTGTTCAGTTATAGTTTTACTTGTTTTTCCCCAGAGGTATCTCAGGCCATTCTTTTCATAATCTACAGTTTATTTGTCTGCTTTCCACAAGACTTCATTCATAGTCATAGAATTTCAATTTGACTTTAGGCTGGCCTTGACAGTGATGCTAGTGAGTCCTTTGCCTCAGTGAGTAGTGATGTAAAGGATTTAAATTCACTCTATTTGCTGTCTTTATGAAAATTTGAAGCTGGATGTAGCTAAAAAACACTTCTGTGACTTCCCACCTGCTGCTGTGCCTTTTTGCAACAAATGAAGTTGTCTTGTGTTTTAAAACATTTCTTATTTACCTTTATTAAAGATAATGGGAATTTTACCCCTATGCCAGTGGAGTATATCTGTCAAACTTGAATGCAAAGAACATGCAATTCTTCCCTGTAGGTGGGATGAGAATATTTTCTGTATACTTTCAATAATGTGTTACAAAATATTTAAATCAAAATAGTTAAATACTATCAGATTTATCATGATATTTGGAGGTATTGTTTGTCTCTTCCACAATCAATAAGGATGAGGTCTTCAAAAAACTTTTACATTCAAAAAATAATCATCCTTATGCACAAACAAAAATTGTATGAAATTTCCTAAGTCTAATAGTCTCAATGTTTGGGACATTTGATTTTTTAATATATATTTTAGGTTTAAATGCATCATTTTATATGTAATGTTTGGATATTTTCAAAGATTGAAAAACATTGTTGCATGGAACCTGAACAAATTTTTTATCAAAAAAGTTTGAGCTACAAGCCTTCAACACTGCTTAGTTTTTCCACCTGAGCTAAAAGCTCAGGTTAGCTTAGCTTGTTTGTTATTTCACATTCGGGGGTGGATGTCCCATTCCTGGAAGTGTTCAAGGCCAAGTTGGATGGGGCTCTGAGCAACCAGATCTGGTGGAAGGTGTCCCTCCCCATTGTGGCAATGCACGTTTATGGTTTTGTGTTGCACTGAGGATGGTTTGCTCTGTTTCCCCTCTCGGTTTGTATTGTGGTTGTCCCCTTCCCTTAACCCCTCCCTTTCCCCTGGCCAGCCCTGAGTGGCTGTGACCCGGGATTCCTCTGCCTCTGAGTTGGGGTTGAAAATACCCCGCGTTTCCCATGCTCTCTCTCTTCTCCCTGGAACTCTTCAGGACAATAAACTTGGATCATCCTGGGAAGGAGAGCCTCCTCTAATCTTTTGCCTTTGTCCATGCCGGATAAAAAATTCCCTATCTCTCTGACCCTCAGCTAGCTGGGGCAGGTCAGAGAGACCAGGGGAAGATCTGACACCCCATGGCAAGGGGGTTGGAACTGGATGGACTTTAGGGTCTCGTCCAACACAAACCATTCTGTGATTTTATGATTCTGAGTGGAAGCTAAAATGTGGGAAAAATATGAGTCCCACATTTTGAAATATCTTCTATGAGTTGAAGATTATTATTGGAGTCTGGTTCGGATTAATCTTGGTTCTTTGGAAACTGAAAGAGCTGAGGCAGATTTCCTGTGTGCTGACTTCAGGAGCCTTATGGGGAGCTTGTTTTGGCCATCCCTTCCCTCTCCCAAGAGAGGGCTGGAAGGACCAAATCTCTTCCATTCTGCATGTTATGAAGGCAATGATGTTCAAACTGTTATCGCAATTAACATCAATGACAAAGAGGAAGAAGAAAGAGATAAAGAAATACAGAAAGAAATACAGAAATACAGAAAGAAAGAAATACAGAAAGAAATACAGAAAGAAAGAAATACAGAAAGAAATACAGAAAGAAATACAGAAAGAAAGAAAGAAATACAGAAAGAAAGAAAGAAATACAGAAAGAAAGAAAGAAAGAAAGAAAGAAAGAAAGAAAGAAAGAAAGAAAGAAAGAAAGAAAGAAAGGCTTGCTTTGACCACAGTTAGAAATTTCTGATTCTCCAACCTTGATGAAATCCTGCTCAGATGAAACCCTAGTTAAAGCAATCCCAGCAGTATCTCTACATTCTGAGATTGTGTGGAGGTGGATCAAGTTTTGGAAGACTGGAAAAGAGCAAACATAAGAAAAATTAAAAAGAAGTCAAAAGGGAAGGTTATAGAATGATGGGCCAATTATTTTGTTGGAACATGATAGATAGAGAAATCCAACAGTACTTTTTTAGGCCACCTAAAAGAACACCAGATGAGTAAGTAGTAAATTTGTTGGCAGTATGCAGTGAGTGTTAAATCATTTGTCAGGATTTAATCATATCAGATCAATCCAAAATCTTATATACGAAGTAACATGCCTTAAGGGTAAAGACATGGTATAGCTAGGCCTTGTTCAGGGTCTCACATAGCACAGGCAAGTTTGGGTTGCTGTAGAGTTTGGACAAAGGTGTCTGGGGATGCTGCATTCAGAGCAGTTGCCAGCTGTCAAACTGCTATGATGAACTGAGGATCTAGCCTAGGCTTAGTATGTTCAATGTTTTTATTATAATCCAATACCAGGTCTCTAGAATATGCTTATTATTCCTGCAAGTGAAATGTATCTGAAAGAGGCAGCAAACAGATTGAAAGATAAGAATTAATTAAGAATTATCACAACAATTAAGAAAAATTATGCTGAAAACAACATAGAATTTTATTAAAACAAATGCATGGTTCTGTACTTAGGTGGGGATAAACAGCTGAGAAAATACAATAAGAAAAACAGAGATAAAACAGGTAACAGTCTTGCAAAGAAGTATTTGGACATTACAGTGGGTCACAAAATGAATGTAGGTTAAGAGTATTGTGATGTTTGTGTTGGTTTTGCCCTGCAAGGTTTCGGTAGCTTTCAGCAGGGAGGCTACAGGGGTGACTTTTGTGAGAAGCTGTCAGAGGGTAGCACCTCTGGGATAATGTATTTTAGAAAGGTGAAAAACCTGTGCAACTACAGCAGGATATGTGAGAGCAGCAGCTCTGCAGGCACCCAGGTCAGCAAAGGAGAGGCAGGGGTGCTCCAGGTGCTCCTGCAGTTCCTGGTGCAGTTCCTGGTGCAGCTCCTGGTGCAGCTCCTGGTGCAGCTCCTGGTGCAGTTCCTGGTGCAGCTCCTGGTGCTGCTCCTGGTGCAGTTCCTGGTGCAGCCCATGGTGCAGTTCCTGGTGCAGTTCCTGGTGCAGCCCATGGTGCAGTTCCTGGTGCAGCTCATGGTGCAGTTCCTGGTGCAGCCCCTGGTGCAGCTCCTGGTGCAGTTCCTGGTGCAGTTCCTGGTGCAGCCCATGGTGCAGTTCCTGGTGCAGTTCCTGGTGCAGTTCCTGGTGCAGCTCCTGGTGCAGTTCCTGGTGCAGCTGTGCCCCTGGAGCCCAGGGAAGCCCACAGGGGAGCAGAGATCCACCTGCAGCCCAAAGGCTCCTGTGACCTTCTGGGAAGCCCATGCTGGAAGAGGCTCCTGGAAGACTTGTGTCTCTGTGGAGAAAGGAGCTCACACTGCAGCTGACCTGGAGTTGTGATCCTCTGGGCTGCCCATGCTGGAGCAGCCTGTTCCTGAAGGAGCTGCAGGCTTTGGACGGAGCCATGCCAGAGCAGTTTGTGCAGAACTGCAGCCGTGGAGAGGACTCAGCTGGAGGAGTTCATAGAGAACTGTCTCCCACTGGACGGACCCATGCTGGAGCAGGGGAAGACTGTGAGGAATCCTCCCAAGGAGCAGCAGAGACAAGGTGTGATGAACTGACCACAGCCCCCATTCCCCATCCCTCTGTGATGCTGGGAGGAAGAGCCAGAGGAATGGGGAGTGAAGCTGAGCCGGAGAAGAAGGGAGTGGTGGTGGAAATGTGTTTTAAGATTTAGTTTTATTTTTCATTACCCTATTCTGATTTGATTGGTAATAAATTAAGCTGATTTCCCCAAGTGGGCTCTGTTTTGCCCATGACAGTCACTGGTGAGTGATTTTTCTCTGCCCTTATCTAAACCCATGAGACTTTTATTATATTTTCTCTCCCTTGCCTGGCTGAGGAGAGCAATGACAGAGTGGCTTTAGTGGGCACCTGGCATCCAGCCGGGGTCAGCCCACCACACTGCTGAACAGAGGTCAAACATCACACTGGGATTTATAAACAGCAGCATAGTCCATAAAATTTGCAAGCTAATTCTTCTTTGCAACATTGTTATGGTTTCCTAGAAGTGGACCAGCTGGAGGGAGTACAGAGACAGGCTATGAGGAAAGCCTGGGAACCTATGAAGGATGGGGTATTTGGTGTCCTTAGAACACACAAGATAGAAAGGAGACATTTTATCAGTGTATGAATACATACAAAATCTGCAAAAAGATGTCTCCCATGGCCATGAAGAGTAAGGCAAGAAATAAATCTCCAGCTGCAGACAAAGAATTTTAGAATTTTAGGAATGGTAAAGGTATTCCTTTTCTCCTAGTAGGAATTGATAGGCATTGTGGTTGCTTAAGAATGTTTCACAATGCTCATCTCTTATTAAAGAACAGGCTCAGCAAGCAGGGATAAGATAGTTTGGGAATATGATGGCTAGAGTAGTTACTTGTTATAGGAAGAAAAATGAACTAGATAATCAGTTTGAGTGCCTTCTAACCAGTCTATGATTGTGCAATTTTGTTGTCTGTCTAGACCTGGTACAGGGGGAAAAATCTGTAACAGCAAACTCTCTTCCCTTTTTCTTATCTGCATCATTCCCTCTCCTCTGCTGGTCTCTGTCAGGTCCAGAGAGCATAAGCACAGTTGCAGTGGCTCCTCTATCATAGCGATGAGTAACGTTTCTAAGTGATAACAGTTATTATAAATATATGTATAATATATATATAGAAAGCACCAATCTGGGCTTGAGTGTTGAGCTGCTGGAGGGTCAGAAGGCTGAAGAGAGGGATTTGGACAGGCTGATTGATGGGTAGAGGCTGATGGTGTGATGTTCAAACAGGCAAAATGCTGGGTCCTGCACTTGGGCCACAACAACCCCTGCAGTGCCACAGGCTGGGAGCAGAGTGACTGGAAAGCTGCCCAGTGAAAAAGGACCTGGGGGTGCTGGTGACAGCAGATGAACATGAGCCAGGTGTGCCCAGGTGGGCAAGAGGCCAATGGCACCTGGGCTGTGCCAGCCATGGTGTAGCAGCAGGACCAGGGCAGTGACTGTCCCCTGTGCTGGACACTGGGGAGGTTGCAGCTCATATCCTGCAGTCAGTTTTGGATCCCTCTCTGCAATAAGGACACTGAGATGCTGGAGCATGTCCACAGAAGGGCAGCATAGCTGATGAAGGGTCTAGAGCACAAGTCTGATGATGAGCATCTGAGAGAATTGGGGATGTTTAGCCTGGAGAAAAGGAGGCTCAGAGGGGACGTTATCCCTCTCTACAGCTCTGAGAAAGGAGGTTGTAACAAGGTTGGTGTTGATCTCTTCTCCCAGGTAATAAGATATAGGATGAGAGGAAATAACTTCAACTTGTGTCAAGGGAGGTTTAGATTGGATATTAAGAAACATTTTCAGTGTTTCCAAGCGGTGGAACAGGCTGTCCAGGGAAGTGTTGGAGTCACCATCCCTGGAGGTGTTAAAGGATGTGTCAAGGTGGCACTTACAGACATGGTTCAGTGATGGGCTTGTCAGCACTGGGCTAAGGGTTGAACTTGATCTTAAAGGCCTCTTCTAACCTAAACGATTCTAAGATGCAATATTTGTTGTTGGTCAATAGTCAATGAAGCAATTGTTTTATTTAGACATCTGTATAAACTTTCTGACTTCCAAAGGTTGAACAGCTATGACTTCTACTGAAATTACTGTGAAGTTCAAACTCATGAGACTTATGCAGTTTAGATTCTTCTGTAGAAACCTTTAATGGTCTTTAAAAGGATAAATTATTTTTATTTAAGCATTGCTTATGTTCAAATCAGAGCTGACATTTTGAAAAGTCAATGTACAATGAAATGTCAGAAAAATATTTGTTAGACTTCTTGTCATTTGTGGTCATGCTACCCCTCCTTTTTTTGTAAAAAGAGGAAGATATTAACCTCATATATGTCTGTAGTCAATGTAAGAACTCCTGTTCCCTAGTGATCTTCAAAGCAAAAATACCTGGAATAAACATGAGGGCTGTGCTATATAATAAAGAGTCATGATTTTTCCTTTAGCACAGACTTTAAGAAAAACAAGCAAACTGCAAACAAAGACCATGACAGCCTTTCTTCCTGATGTCTGTACAGTGTATTGGTGGATCTTTCTTTTGATGCTGCAATAGTAAATAACAGATTTTGCTGTATGCTTGGAAGACTTCAAAGCTTCCTGATGCTTTCAATTTTATTAAAATGTTCCACAGCCAGGTTTGTTCAATATGTTTTTTGAATTTCATTGGCAATATCACTCACTATCTGTGCTTTGAAATGTTAGTGGGTTTTTGTTTGTTTGTGTGCTTGTTTTTTTTTTGTTGGTTGCTCGTTTTCATTTGGTTATTTGACCACACTACTATCATTAACAGCCAAATAAACTATGAGAGAAAACACTAAACCCTGGAAAGTGTTGCTAATGCTCTGAAATAATTACTGCAATTCCAGTGCAGGAGCACTGGTGTCCGCAAGGATCCTTCTTAGGTGAATGGTTGGCAGCTGGATAATAAACTCTGTTCTGAATTAATCTCTGTTTAGCTCTCTGATGGAGAGGGTGAAATGGGTTTATTATTTCCTTTTAATGGTGTGAACGAGGGCCAGATATAGCAGAATTCTTTGCACATAGCAGATTGCAGAGAGTGCTGCTTAGCTATGGGTGGGATCTACAGCTATGATTTGGCATTTCTTTTCCTCAGTGGACGGTGAAGTACAATGAATATAAATGTCTCTTTCACCATGTGGGGCTAAGAAGTGTTCCCAGCACTGGCTGGGGAATGAGTGCAGAGATGAGAGGCTCTCTGGTGGAACTGCAACTAAAGGAAGACTGTAAGGTTCCTCAGAAATCTGCTGCTGCTTTCTGCCCTGTCCTTCGCTGTGGATGCCAGTTTTCTGGGTAATGGAAGATACCATCTGACATCATTCTGAAGTATTTTCATACTAGTTGTTCCCATATTGGTAAGCAATTGGTAATTGTTCCCTTTTTTGGTAAGCAAGAGTAAATTCTCAGAACTGTTACAGGTATTGTACTAATTTTTTTGCAATTACTGTTTACTAATTCAAGCAGGCCAAAGGGGCAGAGACAGTTTTACAAGTCCTTCTGCTTTATATGGAATGTCTTTTCCTTTCCAGCTATTGCTGAATGCTTAAAATTATGGGAATATTTGTTTAAGGCAGGCCTTAACCACAAAGATTTTTTGTGGGTTTGGACCAGCAGTTTGTCATGTTGGAAATTCTTTTAAGGATGAGCCTGAATTCCCAGGTTTATAATCATTTTTTCATTTGGACTCATCCCTAAAATTTATTCCCACTTCTATTTTTATTCTCTCATGACAGGAGAGAATATCTGAAAAAAAAATAAAGTCAAGCTCAGACATGACTAATAAAAATTATCCACTCTTCCCTTCTTTGAAACTTCATTCTATGAGGTGTTTATGTCTCTGAAAACCTGCAAAGGCTTTTGTGAACAAAAGAGCTATCGGAACTCTGACTCCAGAGTTCCACTCTTTCTACAAAATAATTTTTACAAAGTAATTCTAAACTCTTTCTCCTTTTGGTCATGTCCAGGCTGTCCTTCTCCTTTGTATATCATACATAAGTTCCTCAAAAAAAAAAGCATCTCATACAGTCCACAGATTGTACATGTACTGTATGTACATGTACTGGTACATGCTTTGATATGATTCTTCAACCTGCTTGTTGTTCCTCATATCTCAAGAATAAAGATATATGTTGAAATGTAAAGGTGACTAAAAAAAGGGGAATGGACAAGCACATCAAGCATTTAAGGGTAGAATTCCTAGGATTTTAGGAGATAGATAACAAGGACATCTAGAATACAAGCTCTTACTACCAACATTTCTGGAAGCAAAAACATAAGCTCATGCTTAAAGATTTAAGGCTGACTCTAACTCCAAGGGATTAGGCTGAGATCTTCATGGAAGCAGATTATTTTTATCTTTCCTTAAAGCTTTCTCTGAAGCATCTTATGATGGTGGTGAATAGGGATAAGATATTGTAATAGATTAACATGAGCTGAGGTGACTTTTACTGGGTTATGCAGTCCTTCCTATCACTATGACAGATCACAGATAAAGAAAACTGAGAGGAGCCCTTGAGTACCTCTACTGTCCCTTGTATAATTTTGCTGCAAAATGTCTTCACATTAAGGAACAAAATGTTCTGTTTTTCCTCTCTCTTTTCCAGACAATTGCGTCTTCTATCAAGAAATTATCTCTAAAATATCCCAAACTGTTGGTATTTAACAAGCAGCTGACCAGTAGGCACTGTTTTACAGCTGCAGAAGAAAACTGATTTGGAGTGAAATGGACTTTTCCAGATGCTATCTTTTATATTTATAGGTGATGTGAGCACTGGTTGCTGCTGCTGACAGTGATGTGAAAGCATGGAAGATGTAGAGCTGTCCCCCTGCTGCTGAGAAAGTACTGGGAGCAGAACCTGGTCCTTGGAGAGCTCCAAAGGCAAAGAAACAAGAAGGTTCTGATCCCCAAATTCCTTGACTATCATGTAAATTTTTCAAATGTTTACAGCAAGGAGTCTAAGGGAGAGGAACCTATGGATTCATGGGGTCAAAAGCACCAATTAGAGTGGGCACAGAAACCTAGCAGAGCAAGTCCCTATTCTGTGCAAGCCCTTGCCCCACCTCCTCAGAAATTTCTTGCTCTACTACCATCAGTACCTGATTATCAGCAAAAGTGTTGCTCTGTCCTCCTCACAAGCTGCTTATCACCAGAGGTGGGAGCTGCACATACATATTCCAGTCCTTTCACCACAAATACTTGTCATTAAATGTGACAGGCTTCTGAAGAAGTATTGTTACTTGTAAATAAAATATGGTTGCTAAGAGACACTATGATTAACATGCTGACAATGCAACCTTCTTTGATTGTTTGGGCACCAATTGTCTGCTTCTGTAATCAGTGAGGAAATAATTTTTTTGAGGAGATTTGTCAGGCTGAGAAAACTAGTTTTTTTTAGTTTCATTTAAAATTAAATTAGAGTCTAGTGTTTCCATACAAAGAAAAGGTCTCCAAGCCATTACTCTTCTAATTTTTTTTCTTTTTTGGCACATCGTAATTTTTGTGTTTCTGTTTATGTTAATTTTTCAACTAGGAAAATAAGGTTAGCGTTAATAATGTATCTGTCAAAATATTCAAATAAAGAAAACTGGAAGCTTGGGCTTATTAAATTTTTATATGTAAATTGTATATATTAATTTTCTTTTTGCTGGTTTTAGTCTTGTTTGGAATTTCTTCTACTCTCAAATTCTTCCAGTTATTTGGGACTTTTGAAATTAAGCTTTTTGAGGTACATCTGAAAACCACCCACATCATTATTCCTGTACAGAGCAAGGGATTTGAGTATTCTTTTCCAGTGGGGGGAGAAGAAAATGGTGGTGATCCTTCTTTTTCCGATAGATTGACTCTTGTGCTAATGGGTGAGGCATGGTGAAAGGAGATGAGCATGCAGAACTCATTCTTCTTAGGCTGAAAATTACCCTTCTCACCTCCTGTAACTGGATGTGTAACTGCACTTGCATATGTTGTAACAGATGGTATTTCACTGAAGAATGGCTGAAAACGGCACCTTCCTACCCAATGTTTCTCCCTGCTGTGTGTATTCAGAGTCATGTCTTCTTACTACAGTGTTTAAAAAGAAGTTGGATTGCCTATTAGTCTTGCAGAGCCAACCGAGAGATGATGGGTGGCATCTCTTTTCTGCTAATGTTAATGGTATTCTGAGCACAAAGCACCTGTGCTAGCACACGGTTCTGCACAGGTACCTGTGTAGGCACAGCCTGCAGGCAGCCAAGATGACTGCTGGAGCCCAGTTCAGCCTGGATGTCCTCTGTCGTGATAACACATACAAAGGTAAAAACCCCTCTTCTGAGACCCTGTAGTAAACGTTCATTTCCAGAATTTCTGAAAAATAAACTTACTGTACTTTTATTTCTATTTGGGGATGGACTAAAACATAAGTTTTGCAACACAACACCTGTGTGTTCACTGTTCTGGTGTAATAAACATGGATGATTATGGCAAAAGTGAGAGAAGGGTGCCTTGGAGTAGCTATACCTGTTAAAAATAAACTTAAATGCATAGATGTTTACCTACTGATCGAAAAGCACTATGACTTTCAGAAGGAGCTGAATGCCCTAGAAGATAAGTAGAAGAGTAAAGAAAATAGGTGATTTGTAGTCTGTCGAGCCATACAAAGAAAGGTAATGGTTTTGCTGTTAAATACACAGACACAAAATCAAATTTCCCCTTCCACCAAGTGCAAACAGATTACATCTAGCCAGTGTAGCAGTGCTTAAATAAATGTTCCTGGGTTCTATTGTACAGTTGACTGATACCCTGAGGTATGGTATTTGAATACAGTCATTGGCATCCTGCATATCTACCCATGTAGTGACTGTGCTGAGTAACATAGGTAATCCTGGTTATCCTATGACACATAGGTGTTGGGGATAGAGAAGATGGTATTCCTGGTTTGGCCAATTTCAAGGCCAGAAGGGCGGCCTGTGACTGTCTAATCTAAACTCTTCCTCATGCTGGAGATGTAGTTTCACTGAAAATCTGAATTTTACCACCTATTTCAGAAAGCTATTAAAACCCATCTTAACAACTCAGACTAATTGTGAGCTGGTACCTCATAAAATTTCATTTTCTATATTGTGTCTTATTTACTTTTCTATATTGTGTCTTATTTCAAGTTTAAATTTTCTAACTTCAGCTTCCAGTCATTATGTCTAATTATGATTTTGTTAGCAGGTGTTTTCGTGTGCAAGTATCTGTGCAAACACCTCAAGTCAGCTTTCAGCCTTCTCTGTTAAATTAAGTTGAACTCTTTTAGACTCACATGTTTATATTTGTTTTCCAATCTCTGGTTTAAGTTGTTTTGTTTTGTTTTTGCAATGTCTTTGTGATTTCTATGTTGTTCTGGAAGATTTGAGTCCAGACCTAGGTGTTTTTTTATGATAGTGGAAATTTTAGAGCAGCAGTAACACTTCCCTACTTCTGAGAATCACATTTTATATAACCAAAGATCGTATTAACTGTTTTGTCAAAGCATTACTTTTTGAGCCTATTTTGAGATGATTATCCACAATGACTCACAAGCCCATTCCTGAGCTACTGCTTTCCAAAAGAGAGTCTCACTGTACCTAAAATTTGTATTCCTGGTCTCCAGATGCACTGTTCTGCATTTGAGTGTTCTTATATTGATTTTGTTGGAATTTAACTGTTTTAGCAGACATTTCAGGTAGTTCTGCACCAGAGCCTCATCTTTGCTACCTCCTACCCTGCTCTGTTTTGTTCATATGCTCTTTCTAGCCCATTGCTCCTTCTATAAAAGGAACAATGGCTACTTGGGGGAAACTTGTAGAAGCACTTGTGCTCACTGATTTCTTTATTGCCATTTTCTGAACACTGAGAGATATTTTACTTTTATTTAATGTGCAGCCTGCTAATTCTGCACAATTCAAGTTGATTTTTAAACCAAAGTATTTTGTGGCACTAAGTCAAATTCCTTAAAAATGAAGACTGCTGTGCCAACACATTCACCTTTATCAACAGGGCCTATAATCCTGTCATAAATACAGGATTTGTTTGTTTGACAAGATTTACTTTCTACAAAATCATGTTGAGTGGCATAAATTATATGTTTAGCCACTATTTGTTGATAGAATCCTCATTTAACTGTTCCATGCACATCAAAGGAATTTTTCAATGACAACTAGGTTATCTCTTTTATGCCTTATTAAAAACTAGAATTACTTTGTTTTCTAGAAAATTGCAGTATCCCAACTTTCTAAGATCTCTTAAAAATTAAAATTAAACTAGAAATATTATTCAGCCCTTAAAAAAAGTTTTTATCTAAGGTATCAATACGTCTTAATTTTTTTATTTTTATGTTACCTTATTCTAGTATTTTGATAGAGATGAAGTTTAGTCAGAAGGGGTATATCTACTTTATTTTAGATATCAAGGTGTTTTTATGACAAATGTTTCACTTTCTTATATTGCTGTTGAGAATTTGTCCATCTACATCTCCAGAAACAAAACTTACAGCTGACCTAATATCACCTTTTCTCTTAATGACTATGAACACTCATCCTCATTTCCTGAAGCCCCAACTATGTCTAACATAAAAGTTAGTAAACTAAATTTCTGAGAAGTCATCTATATTTTAAGCTGTTCACCATTCATTCATTTCCTATTTATCCATGTTAGATATAATTTTATTAATATTTCAAATCTCATTTTAAAACACTGGCTTTCTTGTTGTAAGAAAGAAACGTGTGGAATTGCCTTTAAAAAAACAGGAGTGGAGTTCCTCTCTCCTTTTAGATTTATCAAATTTAAACTTCTAAATTTCAGCAAACCACTCTGAAATTTTTTACTGAGAGAAATAAACACTACTAGGGGGTGATTTAATTGATTTATCTTAGAGATCTCTTTTAGGAACTGCCTAATGGAACTGCTGATTTCTCCCCTGAGGTACCTAAGTTAGACTTTACACTTCTGAGTCTTAGATATCTGTGTTATAGTGTACAGCTCCTACCTTTCTTTTTAGTAACAAACTGAATCAGTTGTCCAGAAAACATCCTTGAAGTTAAGGTCACCCGTCATAAATCAGGCTTTCTTTCTACATCCTTGAGTGAGGATTTTAGGGAGTGAAAACGCATGCCCATCAGTAATTTTTCTCTGCTAATCTATAATCATTCAATGTTCTGTGACTCTGAATCATAACAATGAATGACAGCCACCTCCACCTCTTCCCTAGCTTTTACTGAACCTTTCAAAACTGGCTTACAAACAGTTTTTTGACTATGAAACATTGATCCTTTATAAGAGCAGTTCTATGACGCTGGTTGGAATAAGTCAGTGTTTTTACCATGTTTGCAGATGTAACCTGTCTGTGCTGTCCATCTAGTTTAAGCACAGCAGGAAATGATGGTGGGATGTATCACTGGACCTAAGGATCCTTTCAGCCTGTTCCTACTGCTTCTTATCTTCTGTCACAAAGGTCTCAGTACATGCATCCATGAGAATTATACAGGAGGACATGGGTGGTCTCCATGTGTGCTTGGATGCAGTGGTACAGCTGTGACAGAGGCTGGGGTGTGCTCCAGCTGATAAGACCTGCAGGGAGGCAGGGTTCATTCTCTCACACTCAGCTGGGGGGTGAATACAACTTCTGGCTCTCAAATCAGAGCTGGCCCAGGGGGTGAGTACACTGAGATGGATTCTGCCAGGAAAACACTGTGCAGATACAGCCCATGCCTGACTAACAAAGGAAGAGATGAATCTTTGGTATTTGATTCCTTCATAGGTACTGATAATTTGCTGTTATTTCTGCTCAATCCAACAAATAAGCAGTAAATGCAGTGATAGTCTTGACTATGAGAGAGGATGCAGAATGCCTCCTTCTAAAAAGAGTTTCTTTTTAAAGTTGTTCAAATTTGATTTGTTTTTGATCAGCAAACCCAGGATCTTGCCAGCTCTACACCAGTTACACAGTTTTGGAGCTGATAGTTCAACAGGCTGCTGTGTTTATCTCCCAGTGCAATTCTGACTGAGGTTTTCCTTGTCTGCTGTCTCTGCAGCCAGCCCTTCTGGGAAACTGTTCTACATATTTTACCAGTTCTGCTTCCTGAGGCTTCTGGGATGACTTTTGAATCCCTGAATGTAGAAGTCATTCAAGAATAACTATTTTGAGACCCTTGATTCTCAGAAACCTTGATCAATTTAGGGGCGAATGGTCTTGGAAGAAAATAGACACATGGATTTATTAAGGTTTAATAATGAAATTCAATTTTTGGAATTGCTGTTTATTTTGAATAATGTCCATTAATTTGTTGTTTTCCCCACACTCTACTTCTCAGGCGTGTGGTGTGGTTCTGGGAGCTGACCTGTGCAGGGCCAGAAGCTGGACTTTCGTGATCCTCATGGGTCCCTTCCAGTTTAGGATATTCTATGATACTATGATATTTCTCTTATCATAGAACTCTTTTGAAGGTGGACCCAGGCATGCTTCAGAATCTGTCTGACTGGTGAGGATTTGTTTTATTAGAAAAGGTGTTTCTTCTCTGTTGTACTTTTCTGTGTCCTGATACCTCCTAAAACTGTTTTCTTTGTTCTTGTCTTTCTTTATGCATTATTTTTCTTTGGCTAAACTCTGGAAAGAATGTCAGTCCTCTGGTTTATTAGTGCATCCAGTTATAATTTCTAGCAATGGACACCCTCTTTCTCAAACAAGCTGATATTAAGTAGTCAGGTAGTAATCAATACTCAGGTCTGATGGCCAAAACAAACATAACAGGTCAATGTGTTGTCTTTCCTGGAAAAATAACAGGATGCTTTTCTCTGCCTCTGCATTTCATTGATGCTCACCTGTTGCATGCCTTAAAAACACATCTATCACATGTCAGGTTTGCTTTTTCATTCCTTTCTTGACCATCCAAGGACACTACCTAGGCACTTCACATTCCAGCCTGGAACTCCACTGCCTCCACAAGTACAGTTCCCTAATTGTAGGAGAGAAAGAAAAGTATCCTCCCGTCTATGTGCAGGAAAGTAAGATTTAACACTGAAAAATATTTACAGAAGTTCAATGTGTTTCATTCCAATTCTTCCCCATCTGATTCTTCACAGTGACTTTAATATAATCTCCAATACACTCTACAGTTACATTTTGGCAGAGAAGTCTTGTCTTATGCATTCAACAGAACCCTCTAATTTTTAGTAGCCTAGAAGTTTTTCATTTTCTTCAGTCGGGACGTTGAAACCAGTAATTCCTCTGAATCCAGTGAGTAATTCCTCAAGTCATATTCTCACAATCGAAAGTGGAGGCTAGGCAATATGCAGAATAAACACAATAGAATTCCTTTCCCCCGACTCTAGAGGGATTTATTTTCTGTGAATCATGCGCTACCAAATATCAAATAATTATTTGCTAAATAATGAAAGGGAAGATTAAGATATCTCTTAAGCTCTGATGAGTCTTGGAGCACAGTGCCTGACTATTAAATACCAGAGTGTTGGTGTGATGATGCTTAAGTCACTTTGTGAATCTGTCCCCAGTGATAGTGCTGTTGCTGACATTCCTCTGAATACTTATTTGTACTGTTTCCCTCTCATGGATAGAGAAATAAGGTGGAATTCCATAAAGGTGGAATTGTGTAGACCTAGAAGACAGGAAGGTCCACAGAAAAGAGTGAACTGGATTTTGTGGCTCACTTAGCAAATTTGGGATGCTCTCATCAGGCAGGATAGGTGAAGGTGAGGGTGTGAGAGCTCAGAAAGGGGATGTTGGAGTCCTGCTATAAATGGTGACTAGATGGCATGATTTAGTCTCAAGACAGAGAAAATGCTAATGTCTGCCCTCTGAGAGAAAAAGGAGTTCTTACATCATTGTAGTATGCCACTAAAAAGAAAGTTTTACTGCTTTCCCCTGTCTCTGTTATTGGGGCTGGATCGAAGGATGCTGTCACACTTGTAATCCCCTGGGACACAGCCCGCTTACAGACACATTGGAAAACTATTACTGTGTGCTATGAGCTTTCCTACTCTGACTGAAGAATCTGTAGGGATAAAAACTTGAGTTCTGTGGGGAATAATCATGTCTCATTCTTTTCCCTTGCCATGTTAGCTGGAAGGCTGTGAAATTTCTCCCTTCTTACACAGGAGACTCCCCCACAATTGCTGTATTTGTCCCCATAGGCAAACATTTACACAGCAGTATTTAAGTTATTCTCCGGTCACCCTTTGATCCTGTGGCTCTGAAATAGTCTGTCCCATCCCTTAGTTCACACTCCCATGAGACAGGGACCTTGGGTCAAATGAGAACTGAGAAATTTGCCCATGGAAAATTAACCCTTCCTGATGAAGCTCAGGTTAATGTCTTTGACGTTGGGTTTCCTTGTTCTGCCTATCATTTCCTCTGCCACTGGAGGTCAATGCCATGCACTGTTTTGGATAGCTTATCACCTAATAGGGTTTGTGCTCACTTACACAGAGCCATCTCCTTTTGCTGCAACTGTGCCTACAGTGTGATTGGCACCATGTTGTAAATAATTAGCGAAAGTAATGATATAACTCCCTGTGGTAATCTCATCCTATTTAGGATACAACTACAATCTGAACTTCAATAACACCTTTGACATAATCAAACATCTCAGAGCCCTTTACAAAGCCATAAATTACTCACCTGTAAAGTAATGACTGCAGGGAATTACAGCAGGCAATGAGTCCATTGATCGGTGCTGGTACAAAATGAAGGAGAGGACATACAACAGAGGCCACTCCACAACTCTCTTCCTCTGGAAATTTCCATAATGCCTTTAATTTCTGCATGTATCTCTTTTCTTCCCCACAGAGACACCAGAGGAGGAAGACCACCTTGCTCTGACAGTCAAGGACACCTTCATCCATGCTGATCTGTAAATCCCATCTGATAGTGATGGGATTTTAGGCAGAACACAAATGTATGGGCTTATAGCCTGCAGGGAAAAGTGCTCTTTAGCCAGTGATGCAAATAAACAAGTAAGTCACTTCCTTAAATTTGCATGGGCCCTTTCTGAAAGCAGGGTTTTACTGCTGCTTTTAAACAAAAAATAGCAGTGATTGCTTTGGACACCTCAGATGACATGCTGCACACAAAATCAGGGCTGCATCACCTCCCACCTCCTCCTAAGATACCCTCTCTGTGGTTCAGAGTTGTCCTCATATTATTAGGTTAATAAGAATTTTCTCTTTTATCAATTTCATTTAAAATGGATCCCAGTTCTAGAAACCTTAATTTAAGAAGGTTTCCATATAATGATATATAATCTGACTGAAAGAAATGGAATTATTTTTGTAGGCAACTCCTTAGTGGAAAAAAGAATTGCCAATGCAAGAACTCGATTATTTATATGACAAAAATACAATAACAAAAAATAAGGATTAAATTAATTTTGCAGTTAAAAATACCACTGTGAGTAGGAAATGTTTTGTATTACCTGAAAAATCTCAGAGTTTTTTTAACCTGAAGGAAGATAATGGGATCAAACTTTATATTTGCAACATAAATACTTATTTCTTAGCACCACCTGGAGCCCTTCTTGGTTTTGTCATGTTCTGGGGCTGCATGTTTATTATAGCCCTATTCTGGATTCCCAAAGTATTACTGCACTTGTTATTGTGGTGCCAGCTTGACACCAGTGGGACTACCTTATGGATGCCATTGAGTGTGGATTTGAAAAGTGGTGCTTCTGAGATAACAAATATTTTGGCAAGATGGGAAAGTTACAATCGCAAATATTTTGCTTGGTTCTCAAAGGTATACTGCAGTTTTATAACTTGTGCCTTAGTTTTAAACTGTTTCGTGTTCTTAATTGCTTGTCTTGGGTATTGGACATGTTGATGGACTGAAAGCCATGGGGACTTCTCAGGGAGAAAGACAGTAATGCTTGGTCCCAAAGGCTTAATTTTGAAATCCAGCAGAATTGTTGTCCTTGCTCTCTAGATATGACAAGTTAGAAAGGGATTCATGCTGAATTTAGAAAGCATCTTTTGATGGGATAGGGCTGCTTTGGAATAGCACACAAAAAGAATAATTTAAACTATCACAATTTTAAAAATAAGTTTAATTGGATTATTTCTTATGGTGTGATCCAAGGAATATTGAAGCCTGCATGACCATTTCTATTGGATTCTGCAGGCTGTGTGGTGGACCCTTAAGTGTTTGTAGAGGATAGGGAATGTTTCAGGAGCTCCCTGCTGAGCTGTGTGCAGTGTTTCAAAGCAGGTGCAGAGGGGACAATTAAGCTTCCACAGGACAGGATGTCACCACTCTCCTCCTCCTTGGGCTGTCCTCAACATTGCTGCTTGTTTAAAGCAAAGCTGATCTTGGAAAAGCCAAGTGAAAAAAAAGAAACTACCTACTCTCCCATCAACTGATGTGTGCTTTTCTTTCTTATTTCCAGATTTTTAGTAGCTTATCTTATACTCTCTGACAGATACATTACAAACATTGACAGGAGAAGATACTGCAATTCCATGGCATTTGGAGGATTTTTGTGTTTTGCTAGCTATGAATCAGTCACAGTACTTAGAAATTTCCTCATTCAACAGCCTTGCCTTTTTTTTTTAATATTGATAACTTTCTTTTTCTCTGCAGTCTAACATCAACAGAACAGATGAAAAGGTAACTCTTTGAATACTGACTGATAAGTATTATGAGCTCTTGTCTCCCGAAATCATCCCAATGAGAGCTTTAAGTTCTAGCTCCTGAAAGGTAATTCTCTTTGCAAACTGCTTGGTTACATGTTGGTGCTGGTTTTGCATTCTGCAAGGAACCATGATGTTGCATTTATAAGCATCTTCCTAATTGTCCTGAGTTAGTATGCATTTGGTATCCTCCATGGGGAGATCTAGCTAATTAGAATAGCACCAAAGAGTGATTATTACTGTGTTTCATATTTAAACAAAGAAGCTCAACGCCTCTTTATATTTCAGTGAAAGTGATTTAGAAATTATTAAATCCAATAAAATGAGATAGATATAAAAATTTTTATCTAACAGGAAAAGAGATAGTTATTGAAACTAGAAAAAAGATTGCTTTTGGTACGTGGGAAAGCAGATTTAAATTGCTGTGTAGTATAACAGTTCCAATTTTGCAAGATGAAAAATGATTGTTTCGCTATTGCCTTGTCTACTTTTGTTTTTTTCCACCTGTTCTATCCAACTCCGTGTTTGGAAAGTCATCTCTCTGGGGTAAGGAATTGCATTTTTTTATTAAATATGTGTCAGGCATCCAGCACAGAAGGACCCCAATTCTAGACCCTGCAGCTTTACATGTGCAACACAAGTGATAAATATAGGCCTATATTCTATCAACCAGCAATACTGTAAAAATATGGTTTATTATCAAGTCCTGTGTTTATTTTGTATTTAAGGTGGAGGATAATCAAATGCAAAATTATGGTATGGAGAACAGCTGTTAAGGCAATATGATGTCTTAAGAATAAGCAAATCATTGCTCATTGGTGTGAAAATGTTGTATTGGAACAATGAATGCTTGTATGTGTTTCTAAATTCAAGGTAACTCTTTTACCACTTACCTAAATTAGTTGTGAGACAGGTGGGTGCCGCGTTCATCTCAAATGAACAAGCATTTCTTAACATTAGTGGATGAACAAAGTTCACTACCCAGGGCCTTCCAAGCCAGTCAGGGAGATCTCTGGTGATTTTAATTGCCCGTGGATTGAAGCTCAGGAAATGAGTTGTACTTCATAGCTATCATGCTGTTGGATGACTTTTAGATAACTTAGACCTCATTCTCAGGGCATTGACCATGAATAACTTGTGACAGGACAAAAAGTGATCCTGTAAAGAGAACAGGGAAGCAAAGTAGTCAACACAAGCACTGACCAGCATTCTGTTGTCAAAAAAAGTAGCATGACTTTTGAGCATAAATAGTGAAACACTGACTGGGAGAGGTGAGGTAGACTTGAACTGGAAAGAGCACCACACGCAGCAGACGTAGCTGTTTTTAAGAGAATGTTGAAAAACTATGATGCTTAGAACAGACCAAGAAAAATGAGGTGAAAAAGCAGCTGGCCTACTTCATGAAGTGGACTGTACAGCACAAGTCCAGCAATGTAAAGAGGATGCCTGATATTACAGGTCCAATGGCTCTTAAAAAAATTAAAAGGTTGTACCTGTTCTTAGCTGAAATAAATTTTTGTCAAAGATGGGTTCTGTAATCCATTGAATGTTTTCATGCGTTTTTGAGGCATACAATTGGACCAAACAAAGATATTAATAGTGAAGGAATAAAAATGTATTTTTGTGTAAGTCAGGGTATTTGATCAAAAGGCATTTTTTTTGATCTTGAAAGTGTGGTTCTGATAAACACTTCAGAAACCACAAACTGGGTTTGAATCCACAAACTGAGGGTACAAGGTTCTGTGTCCTATAAATATTGCCTTAGCTAATCAGCTCTTCCCATCCCTATTTTTAATCTTTAAAAATGTTAATTGATCACCATTCTGATAATTTCCAGGCTAAAGATTTTTTTTTCTCTCCAGTGGACACATAGTTATTAAATACTCAGGAGGAACAAAATGCAATTATGCAGGTTTTCATTCCTCCATACATGCTAATTAGACCAGATAAACCTTTTGCTACAGCATTTATAGCATTTGTGGGGATAATGTATCTGAGAGATAGGAAGGGACAATATTTCACAATAATTTAAAGGTGAAGTATTTTCTATAAGGCATCCATGGGGAAGGGTTCAGTTATCAGATGCTGAGGCAGCAGTGTATTTATGAAGCATTGTTAAAACACATAAAGCAATGGCAGACTGCAAATCACAGCAAGTCACCCAAGTAATGTCGTAGCTCTTGGTGGAAAGCTATCAGTACTTGGTGGGTCTGAATTGTGACACTACCTGGAGCTGCACAACCAGCACCTGCTAGGTCATTACAAAACTTGTCTGGAAATTTTATGCTAGGTCTAAGAGGAAGGCATGGGAGAGAATTGTCAGAAATTATGAACAACTTCGAGAATTTTGTCATCTGTGATAAATCTCTTTCTATAGTTAGAGGATCTCCTATATTGTAAGGATTAAAAAAGGAGAGGAAGGAGAAAGAAAAAGCCCTGAGAGCTGATGAAGCTTTACAAAACTTAACTTATGCTGTATTTTCTTTTCACTTCAAATCTACTTAAATTCCTGGGATTGCAGTAGTATCTTTTAATTTAGTCTGACTGTGGAGTGATTGTATTTTAGACTGACAGTTTAACTCTTGAATAAAACAAGAGATGTTTCTTTTGGACATTTATCTCTAAATCAATGAGGTTAATTGAGCACTTGTTAGAAAAATGTAAGAGAAATCACTTTGCAATATTTTACTTTTAACTATCAAAACACTAAATGAATACATGGTCTTGTTACTCATAAATCCTGAATTGGAGACATTCCATTGAACTGTTAATTTCTATTTTGAAGCATAACTCCTCCCCCTTTGTAATCCAAGATTGTTCTGGTAAAATGAGATAAAAAACAATGAAGAATGACAAAGGAAAAGTGGAAATGTGACTTGGGAATACAGTACAGAAAATGACAATAAATGACAACAGAGGAGATTTTACTTTGCAGTCTTGAATTAAATTCATGATGTGTGATAATGACATGAAGGAAAAAAAGCATATTCCCCTTCAACATATGTAAAAAAAAAAAAAAAGCAGATAGAAAGTAGATTTTTTTCTTTGTATTTCTTTATCTCAAACAGAAATTAGGACACCGAGTGTATTCTTAGGCTGCCCTTGTTTGCCAGATCTTGGCACACTGTGACCCTTCATGAAAAACAATGCATTGCAATGCTTTGAACATCCAGTTTTGGCATTCTGCACCATACAGAGCATTTCAACCCTGTGTCCATAGCATTTGCATGTGAAAACAACCCGGATTGGAAACCTAATAGAACCTAATTATTAGAACAGCACCTAAAGGGGTCCTACAAGTAAACCAGAGAGGAACTTTTGATAAAGGCATGACATGACAGGATAAGAGAGAATGGGTTTAAAGTGACAGAGTTTAGACAGATTAGATGTTAGAAGAAATTCTTTGCTGTCAGGGTGAGGCCCAGAGAAGCTGTGGATGCCCATCCCTGGAAGAGTTCAAGGCCAGGTTGGATGGGGCTCAGAGCAATTTGGTCTGGCGGAAGGTGTCCCTGCCCATGGCAGGGGGTTGGAATGAGATAATCTTTAAGGTCCCTTCCAACCTGAAAAACTCTGTGACTCCATGATTCTATGCAAATACTTCGGTGCTGCATCACAGGTGACACAAATACAGCTCTGGGTCAGCTGCAGAAGACTGCATGTCATTCCATGCACTTTGAACTGAAAAAACTCCAACAAATGCACCAGATAATTGTTATACTTTTGAACTGCTGTGTCCTAATGTTTGGTGCCCCTTCATCACCTTTGTGGCCCTTTGCTAGACTGGCTCCTCCTCCTGAGGAGCCCAGAACAGGGCACAGCACTCCAGATGTGGCCTCACTAGGGCTGAGTAGAGGGGCAGGATCACGTCCCTCAACCTGCTGGCACTGCAGTTCTAGTGCCATCTTCAAATACCCAAGAGGAATGGATCTGGATTCCTGCCTCCTCAACCTGCACTCCACTATTGTAAATTAATGTGCTTAGAGATGGTAGTGGTGTCAAGAAATAATTACATTTCTTTCAGACTGTCTTTCTCACTAAGCATGATGGAAAAATATGTTCCCTAAAATAACTTTTGGAGTCAATAAAAGGAAGTGGTAGCAGTGGTTCAAGTTCTGGAAAGGTGCTGGATGGTGACAAGATATCAAGACTGGATGACATGCTTAAGGAATTTAAAGAAAATGCTGTCAAAATAGACATAATCCCTCATTAAATTAATCAACTTCAGCTGAGGAGTTTGATGGAGTAAGTATAAGCACCCTTTAAAAAATTGTTAGAAATTGTAGATTTCAGTTTTGCTTCAGTACTAAAAGAACATTTGCATTATAAATGGAAATTTATTTTGTTTACAAAATATCTTGATATAAAGATAAAAAGATAAAGCTGAAGAAATATGGCTGCCATAAATGAAAATCATGCATCTCTGACAAGTAATTGAACAGAATTGTAGGCAGAAGAAGGCAGTTATTATAACTAATTTGGAACTTCAACAAGGCATTTATGAAACCCCTTGAAGAAGGCTTTCAAGGAAATGAAGTAGCCCTAATACATTAGAGGTGAATGGCACTTACGTGCCAGAAACTGCTTAAGTGACAGAAAACAAGGGGCAAATCATCTTATCCTAGATGAGATGACTCACCTTATGGAAGTGCTTCATGGAGATCCACTCTCTCAAGGGAGCCTTGGTGACTAGCTTGGACTGCATATTCCACTTTTAGGCAGGCAAATCATTTGATGAGTTAAACTTCACCTCTACCACTGAATATAGAAACCCACCATGATCTGCATAGTTTGATATATTGGTTATTAATGAGGTAGTGAAGAGATGAACTGTGTAAAATAATAACACTTGAATGTGATGCAGTTATTTCACTGGAGAGAAATGAAGAATTAAATGTTCAGGAGTGATTTTTTTAGTGTTTTAAATTTCAAATCCAATTGAAAAAATAGAATAATTTTAAGTAATTATGAATTAAAAATTAATTCCCTGAACAAGTAAACCTGCTGTCATTTCTGTAGCTCTGTGATTCACATCCAGTCCTGGAACAAGAATTACCGTAGTTTCCCCATGTACTCATCAGCCTTCCATCACAAAATCCCCACTGTGCTCTCCCAACACTTCTCACTGCTTCCTATTTCAAAGCCAGATGCTTTTTTTCCTCCTCTCCCTGCTCAACACGTTATTTTTTGCAGTTCCTCTGGTCACTGGAGCTGAATTGCTGCAGGGAGTTCTGGGACAAACCCAGGGTGAGGTGAGTGGGTTGGCCAAGCACCATGTAGGGGTGGCACAGCTATATCTGAATGCTGTGGCTGTTTTTTTCCTCCATCCTTGTTCTTCTCTCACCGTTCACTGAAGCTAAGGGGCACATAAGAGCAGCAAATGGATGAAACTGCTGAAATGAGAGCAGGAGGGGAAATCTCTGCCAGCAGACTCCTGCAGATAATGTGGAGAGATCTTCTGTTGAGAGGAGGGGTAGCCAAAGCCAAGTATCACATCTTGCGTTATGGTGAGGGCTAGGAGATACAACAGTCCTGACTAGAATTTCATGACATAGATAAATCATGATTTTCCTCATCTTGGGTACTGCAATCTCCTGGTCACATTAGTGAAGAATCAAATCGACCATTCAGAAAACAGGAGTGAGAAAAGTCATGATAGAAGTATATAAATCAATGTATGCTTTAAGAAAAAGAAATAAGTTCCTTGTTTTTGGCCTTTCTGAATAACAAAACTGGAATGATCACTTTGGACATTGGACATTTCTAAAGGCTCATGGGTTTCTGTGTATATGACAATCCTTATGATATCATTCTGAGTATTAAATATTTATTAATTTTATTAACAGTATTGTTGTATTGTAAAACTTTGCATTGTAAATCAAGAGAAAAACACAACAAATTTAAATTACTGTATCTCAGGTTAATTCTCTAGGAATAGGCAGTACTGAGGTTAACATATTCAAATAATAGCTTGAAACACTTTGTGCTGATCGGTGTTTATTGGCTCTCCAATCAAACATGAAGAGAATTAGATATGTCATTTATGCCAGTTTGTATATTTTAAAAGGGAAGATTTTTCATATTCTCTAACAAATGTTTCATATTTGTTAATTTGGTTTTCTGCCTTTCATTCTTCTTTCAGGAAAGAGGTCATTTTATGACATTTTATACTCAGACATGACCCTGGAAATGGAAACATAGTTCAATAACTGGTGAATATTTACAGTGGTTTCATTATGTGTTAGTAGAATATTAAAGTTAAATTATACTGACTTCGAAGGCTAAATGCTAGTATTTTAATCTGAATTCAGGCATGAGTAGCTATTTCAAAAAAACATAAAAAATTAAGCTTTGTGATTGTGATGTAAGCTTCTACATACATGCCATTTCTCTCCCAATTGATGTTGAAGGTGCTTGTATTTCAGTGAAGACACAGTAAGAAGTAAGACACAGCAGCTCATTAGGTGATGTTGGGATGGAAAGCCTTTAGCTATCGATGTTAAAAGAAATATAAACAGCTAGAAATTTCCCAGGTCTAGTAAAGCAGTGAGATTTATATGAATAAAGGCATCTTTGCTAAAAACATACCTGAAATATAAGCTATATCTGAATGAACTCTTTGAAAAACAGAGTCTTAGAAGGAAGTTTAAGTGATTTACGTTTTCTACAGTCTACATGAAGGCATTAAAAAAGGAAAATAAAAGAAAAGCCTTCAACCTTCCTGCAATATGCCAAACTAGCACAAAGAAGGATTTTTGCATAGCTTGCTTAAAATATTCCTGAAATAGATGAAAAGTCAAAACCCAGACATTTGAACAGACATAGGCAAATACTGAAAAAAAATGATTGGCAAACATATTGGTGAGTCTCAAACATTGGTGGATTTCCTTTTGTTGGTAACTTTTGTAGCTGAACTTTTTATTCTTTAACAATTGTATGAATTGAAGCTCACAGATGTTTATGAAAAGCAAATTTTAGATCAAGAATAAAAATTTACTTAGGCTCTGAGACAGCAGACCACTTAAATATATGCTTAACTTGAAGTCTGTGGCAACATTTGCATACTTACAGTTAAATGTATTCTTATGTATTTCGCTGTATTGGGTTTGCAATCAGAAAATCAAACTAGGTTTATGATTCAATGAGTCACATGGTGGGAAAAAGCAAGTTGTAAAGTTTAAATCAGCAATCCTTCTGTATAACACTATTAATTATTTCTATCTTAAGCAATTCAGAGAATTAAAATCTTTGACACATGCCACTTGTGTGGTGAGTGAGGTTCTTGAATATAAAATTGCTGCAAACAGTGTATTTCTCATTTCTTGGTGCTTATCCAGGCTAACATACTGTTAGGTAGAAAATTATGGGACAGATAAAAGACATTGCACCCAAGTATTGACACACAATAGAGCTAAAATGAGCAAGAATTATGTTTATTTTGATCTAGTCTGATGAAACCCCCATAAGCCATGAATTATTTAATAAAACCTTTAGAGTGCCAAGTGACTGCAGTGAAGAAGCCAAAATTGTCCTAAGGGTTGAAGCAGCAATGGCAAGTTTCCTCATCAAATCAAACTGTATTTTCCACAATGTACCTCTTAGGCACAGAAGGAAATACTTTGTGCATTCAGAGCTAATAATCTTGGATATGACATTTGTCTATTTTTTTAATGAACTTAAAGTCTAATCTGCCTGAGGAAAAACAAAATATTCAGATTTATATTTTGAAAAATATTTTATGTATACAGAAAAATCCATTGTTGTTACAATATTCAAATGCCTTGTGCTAAAGCTTTCTAAATTATTTCAATATAATCTTTTTGGTAGACTTTTGCTTTGTGGTTTTTTTCATGTAGGTTTCAATAAAATAGTAAGAAAAAGTCCCAAGCATATAGGCTTATTTTCCTAAAGTCCAGTGTAATATGTTCAAAGGCAGTGCAGAGTAAAGAAAAATAAGTTAGTGTTTTTCTCACCAACTTGTCAATGAAAAATGTTCCAGTGAAATGACACCTCTTGAAACTTTAATATAAAATCTTGAGTAACTTCTTATCCCTTGGTGCTTTCTGTTGGAAGTATGTTTGGCATCTTTCAGAGCTTAATATCAAGGACTCAAATTTCTGTATTTCAGTCTTATCTTGGGAACTCACCTTGGTCATTGGCTTTTCTATATTTATCATATTCCTTCCCTGAACAATTTCAATTAGATTATGAAGTGCTGCTAGACAAGTTCTGTTTTTCTCATTTTGCTGCTCATTTTGGAATATTACAGAGCAAACAAGAGCAACAAACCATAGTCAGTGAATGCTTCCCTTTTCTTAGAACAAATCAACTGTAGGATCTTGTATCTGCATAAATCCATAACAGGGTGAGCTTACATTTTCCAGAGACTTTAGGCAAGACATTTGCCACCCTGACTTCACACATAGAACAAGGAATTGTCTCCCTAGACTCCCTCTATAGTCAATCTGTTGACTATGGAATAATCACTTTCAGTAGGGACCATGACCCCCATTTAATATACATTTAGGAAGTCTAAAAGGAATCTCTTAGGATAATGTGCATCTGCACGTCTTTGATAATGCAGGCAGCAGTGGTTCAATGTAGACCTCTGTACTGCAGTTACCTGCCTTGGGTCACACAGATTGCACCCAGATTTTAAACTTGTAGGTGAATACTCAAACCCCCACAGTATCACGCAGTTAGACGTAGCAAGATGTTAAATGTTTTGGAAACTATTGTATTATTGCATCGTTGAAATTTATTTTGTTTCCAATGTTGTCTTCTGCTTTCAAGAGTGAACTTACATCATTTAAAGAACTGTCCTAAAAAGGACCCTCAAAGTTGATCTTGGTTCCCAAATATGTTTGTCTAGTGCCATTTGCAATGTCCTAGATTTAATGAAGTGTCTGCACAGCCCAAGTACATCCAAGACCTACAGAAACATGACTAGCAGCTAGAGGTCAGTCAGGATACCCTAGAAAACCTCAAATTATCTTACATTTTCTTGTATGGGCAATTGGAGTTAAGAAATGAGAGGAGTCAGGCTCAGAACATGAGAGTGTCAGGAGATACTACCTCTGAGGGCTAAAACCAAATGGGACATATAACAAATGAATTTTGATTATTTAAAGTAGAAAAGAGAGATGGCAATTTAAAACTGTGTTCTTCTGTTTTACCTTATGAGATCTGTCCAAAATACCTACAGAAGGGATTCTCGTTTCAGTGAATGAACGTTGGTTTCTTCAGGAGGTACAAATGTAGCCATGAGTTTGCATTGTTGAGTGATGATAAAACCTCAGGCATTAAGATGGATCTGCTAACAGCAAGCACCTGAAAAAGGCAATGATGGTGTTAAGTGATGCTATCTCCTCTGAAATTTTACAGATCTGGTGGCCTGGACTTGGCTTGCAGCTCAGCATCACCACCTCTCTGAGCAACCTGTTCCAGAGTTCTGTGACCTTCATTGTAAAAAACTCCCTCCTTGTATCTAATATAAATCTACCCTCTGCTGGCTTTAAACCCCTTTTCCTATCGCAGCAGGTCCTGCTAAAAAGTTTATCTAATTTACCATATAGTCCCCCTTTAAGTACTGAGGAGCCACAATACAATCTTTCTTGATGAGATCTTGATGTGTTTAATTTACTTTTGTTGTCCCTCTGCTCCCTCAAATATCCTGTTAGCTTTCAGACACAGTTGAATTTCTCTCATTTTGGAAGGCTGGACACTGTGAAAAGAGACCATGGTCTGCCCCATATTGGACAAAGCCAGTTCCAGACAACTCCAGAATAAACCTACTGCAGGCCAAAGCAGAGTTTCCTAAAATGTCACTGGGTATTTTTTTATTCCTTTTCCTAGCCATAATATATCCATAAAAGAGGTGATGCTTCAATAGTGTCAAAGAAGAATCAAACATGCTTTTTCTGGTTAAAATTGTATTTTAAAATAAATAAGATCAGCAAGTACACAGCTATAAAAAGTTAATTTAAACTGTTTTCCTTAGGAAATTGCCATATCAGCTTAAAACTGACAGAAGGCCCATTAAATGAGATGAATATAGATGAAACCATATATTCAGTTGGAAAGTGGAAGGTATTGGGATGCTCCAAAGCTATGAGTTTTAGGGTGATAGTTCAGGGAAAGCTGATACTGCCAGTGTCATGGAGGATACAGAGCAAGCTTTATAGAAACAAAGAAAAGAAGGGATATGTTATAAGAAACTTCATCAGGATATTCAAACAGAGGCACATCTGTGAATTCTGTTGGGGAAAACAAAGCAAAATACAAACTCAAGGAGAAAGAAATAAGGCTGTGACAAATGAGAAATGTGACAATGAAAAGTATGAAAAAATTGAATAGTTCCTTACGGGCAGACATGGAAGCTCCTATCCAAGAAAGTAGAACAAACTGGTAATTAATATGAATTTAAGAGGTGACTGGGGTGAATCAATTGATTTCTTTGGAAGAGGCATGTCAAGCCTACATACCCTATACTAGGTGAAGGAACCTCCACATTCAAGTTTGGTCCCAAGAAGGTGCTTGCTGGACTAAAATTAAAAAAAAGAAATAACATTAGAAAACTTCATGGTAAAGAAATCAGGGGAAAATTCCAAACACAGATTTACTTCATTCTTTTAGTCTTCTGATTTTGGCATACTTTCTGTATAAAACTAGATTTAGAGTCAAAGTTATATTGAAACTTCATTGTTATATGAAGTCAGTGAAGTACAAATATACCTAAAAATCTGTGGTTTACCTGTTACAGGTAAACCACAGACAGCCATATCTAGCTCGTCACCCAAGTAGTGAAAGAAATTCTGAATCCCTTTTGGGGTTTCAACCTTAGAGAATCAAAAGTACAGTTTATTCCTGATGAAGACTGTTTCTCTTATTAGGAGCCCTCAGAATGCTGTGTTAATCAAAACACTAAAGTTTTCATAGGGTGGACTCTGAAGCTGTATTACCCATTTCATTTATTCTTTAAAATTTATTCATTCCACATGTGACCAGAGCATGTGAATCCCAGGCTCTCCTCCCCAAATCCCCATCTAAGATTTTCTTTACAGCCCCACTCTATCACAAAGCTTTGTCTTCCACTGGGGCTGGTGTTGACTGCCTTGATGGCAGTTTTGCTATCTCATGATATTGTAAGATAATACAGCAATACTATTTTTTCACCTTACATCAACTCTGAAGTTGTTTCAATGTTTTAATACAGGACTCTTTATGTCAGAACACTTCTTCCAATTCAGTGCCTTTTCAGCAAAACTGTCAGAACTCTGTCTTACATAAGAGTAGCAGAAGAATTGTTGATTGAGAAATCTGGAACATCCCTTCTAGGTTTTCGGGAATGCCTTTGGGTTTTGTTACCCATATTAAGGAGACTAGGAATTCCTTTCAAATTCCCACATAAAGTAAAATTTACAAATCAAAACTGGAATTGAAATAATGTACTTGTGCTGATCCTCCAGAGAACATGAGATCACTGCAGGTGTGATCCCTGAAATGTCTTTCCAGGTACACACTACCTCTATCCAGTTGCCTGCAAACACTGTCAGTGTACAGTATAAGAGCGTTCCATTTGCAGCACAGTATTTGAATTTTTGGCCTGCTTAACATTTGCTATCAATATGCTTTGCCACAGCTGTCAGATTAGTCAGAGCTGGGATTTTTTCTGTTTTATCTGAGTTGGCTTTATTCCCAGATTCCAGATAAAAGTGATAGTATTTTGCTTGACCATCCCATTCCAAGCATTAAACACTGTGACTTCAGGCTTGGATGCTCTAATGGTGTGTTAAAACTGTCCAATTTTTAGTGCCTGCCCTCCCCTCTGCCCACACATGCACACATAGCAAGCTGCAGGAATACATTGCTGAGGTAAAACAAATGTGTGGAGCCTCTGACTGGGAGTGTGTTTAGCTGCAGGTCATTGGAAGCTACAAAGTAATCACTATGGGGTATAAAATAACCAAAGTGAAGAGTCCACACAATAGGGCTACTGATATAAATTGAAAACGAGTGTTTTTTTAGGATTTTCCCTTGAGAAATGATGGGGCACCAAGCTCACACATTTTTGTGATGAGAAATTACTGAACAAATTACTGACACTCAGATGAAAAAGAAACTCCATCTTCTGGGAAGTTTATCAGCAAGATGATTTTTGATAGACTGCTTGCATCATTTAGTATTTTATTTACCCCATTTAGGTCTCTGTTTGTTTAGTGCAGCAAACCTGGTGTGCAGGACTCTGTTAGAAATGAGAGATATCTATAGATAAATTCACAATGCAGTGGAATTCTGTACCTCACATGCTGAACTGCAAAACTGCATCTCTCTGCGTCTGGATTGTTTTAACTTTCATTCTGTTGATGCCACCTATGGTCAGATATATAAATGGCCCAGTTTAAGCAATATTAAATTCCTTTACATAGGAATAGTCCACTTTAGGCAATATTTAACTCTTTCACTCAATTTTGCTGTTAAAACATCAATTACAGTGCTGTTCTACTCTCCTGGCTAAAAAATTACAGAATTTTTCTCCATGCATGTCTTTGATATGAGCAGCTAAAACTGTGATTTTGGAGGGCTGCATCCTCTCACCTCAATAAGGAGAACATATTTGAATGCAATTTTAGCTTTAGCTTTTTCTTAAATCAGGAGATCTACATTTCTATACATCTGTTCCTGAGACAGAAGTCAAGGTACTCAGCACAGGCACCGTTATTTGGAAGATATTTCTTACATTTCTGTCACCTTGTCATATGAAACATGGAGAGAAGATAATGATAATTCTGGGCCCCCACTCAAAAAGACAATGACAAATGGGAAAGTATTTTGTGAAGGGTAATTAGAATGGTTAGGAAAATGTGGACTATGACAGGTGAACTGAGGCTAGTAAAACTGGCATGCTTAACCTGGGGAAGAGAAATCTAGAGGGGATCTAATTGCTGTCTTCTACAACCTGCAGAGAAGATGGAGTCAGGCTTCTTTCAGGGGAGTGCAGTAAAAGGACAAGTAGCACAGAATGGAAGAAATAACCACAGATAATTCTATTTATGGAGAAAAACATTTACATAAGTGCAGGCAAATGTTGGAGTCGGGATACCCAGAGATGCTGCGAAATCTCTGCCCTCAGAGATGTTCAATACTCAGCTGATTGAAGTGTTCTACCTATTTTAATTTTGCTGTGCTTTATACTGGAGGTTGGATCAGAGGATTGCCAGACATACTCTCCAACTCAAATTTTTCTTTAATTGTATAATTCTATCAAAATTATCTACAGTGAAATAGCAGTCAAAATATCTGCAGCAGATCCTCTAATCCGGAAAGGCAATGTGGAAGCACATTAGCATTTCTTGCTTGTTCTCCTTTTCTTTGGAATTCCCCAGAGCACTGTCATTTGCTACTTGTCGCATTAGAACAAAACAGTGCATCTTTTGGCACATGTAACATTTTATAAACAAAGGAACTAAGCTGTTTGGATTCAGCAGAAAGCCAGAGGGACACTAACACAACCATGCAAAACAGTTACAGGAGTCAAACTTCTGAAGGAGCGTCTTAATCTCAGCTTAATCATGTATTTCAATGAATGTTATGAAAACAAGTGTTGATTATAGAAAATCCAAAATGTAACTGGGAGGTTTGTTTGTCTGTTTGCAGATTCTGGCCACTGCTAATGTGAAAATATTCTTCTCTGAATATCCTGGCCTCCATGACAGTCGCTGTATCTGTCATTTTGATTCCTTTTCATTTCAGATATCATCTGAAAACACTTTTTTTTCCTCCCTCAAGCCAGTGTTTATTCTTTACCCCCATGCAGTTACTAAGAATGAAAGGTACGCGTGAAGACTGAAAAAGGATCACATGAAGAAAGCAAATTAAAATCTCCTTAGAACATATCATACTAAAATGCATAAATCCAGGGCTTCTTCAGAGCTGGATTCTGGCCTGTAAGGCTTCAGTACAAGGTAAAGTTCTTATATCAGTGCTAAGAAGGATGATTTACAGAAAATGATGAAAGAGAAATAAAGAGACCACATGCTACCATATGAAAAGACAGCTTTTTTTTAATGAGCTAGGAGCAGCCTGTTACGCTATATTTGAACCATGGCACTCTTAATAGATAATAAACTGTAACATCTCACCTCTTTTTTTCCTTACTCTTCAAAATAGATGACCAGGTTGCAATTTGGCTCTCCAGTCTCAATCCCCCAGTTTAGGCCATGTGAATTCTGGTTTTGCATCTCTTTCCTGACAGAAGAGATGCAGCAAAGCTGTGTTGGAGTTGACACGGCACAAAGTTTCTCCTGGTACCAGCAGACCACAAATAACTCACTCCCAAATATCCTGTTGAGTTCAGTGCATTTTCCTTCTGTCTGGACCTTAGGCTGTTTCTTCATCATTCTAGGGTGAAGGTTTTTTACCTCATCTGCAGGCTTACCCTCAGCCTCTCTTGCTGGAAGGCCATTCTCTTCTTTTTCACTCGTCTTCTGACTGTGAGGGCCACCATTGTGCTTTCCCTTTTGCAGTGTTTAAAACACCACTCTCCTTCTGATACTACCTATGCCCTCTTTCCCCAGTTTTGTCAGGCCAGTTAAGAGGAAAGATGGGATGGGTTATGGGGGTTTCAACAATTTATGCCTTGTCTTTGCTGACTGGCTTAAATTAACAGGGTTAGAGTTTGAGGCGTTATAAATATGCAGTTTTAAAAATTCTCCCGGGAAGTTTAAGAAAGCTTATAGAGGTTTAGCTGAATCTGAAGATTAATGGCCTACATATTTTTTTTAACTAAGCTGTTTATTGTCTGGAACTTGACTTATTTTACTGAAAATACAGAGAGAAAAAGAGGGGAAAAGACAGGAAGAAAGGGGTTTTTTGGTAGGTGAAAGTACTTTGTAAGTCTGTATGATTCTAAGCAGACATATTAGACCTCTGCCTTTCCAACATAAAGTTCATCTTAATATTTTAACACACTATATAATGCCTATGCCACTCTATGGCTACCATAGCAGGAAAGACAATTTTACAGTTAAATGCATTAAAATGTTCTTCTCTGGAAGTTCATATTTTGTAATATTAGACTTCACATGTGGAATGTTCTGTACAAACCCCTATTTTTGTGTGTGTTGGGCAAAAATCAATTTTAATGCTAAATTTGCTTCTGATATGGTCCAATAACAATGCAAAATGAATGAAGACTAATAAAATAACACAAAGTTAAATGCAAGTCTGAATTCTTGCCTTCACTATCATTTTACCTGGATTTGATAAATGACATTGCCTGCATTTTAGACAGTATGAGTTGTCATATTTTTCTAAGATCTTGTCTAGCGGAAAAGTTAATGCATTTTTTCTCTCTCTCTCTCTCTCTGAATTTCTCAGTGTGGTAATTGCTATGTATTTTTAAATTTAATTTAATTTTATTCTTTGAGATGAGAACTTTAAGTTGTTCTGGAAGGATGTCCTTTGATGCCAGGTACATGTCAAATTTGTGGACACACACCTGGCTTAGAGACTCTATTCATACTTTGCACATTAACAAATGAATCATCTAGAAACCATATTATCAAATTTTCTTTGACAGCTCCAAATTCATTTACTTGACATTAGCATATTTTTTTTTCTAAAAGGCTTGCATGAAATTTTCCTTTAATCTACCCATTTGGTATGAAAGAAGAATATGAAAAATGTAAAGAATTCAAACTTGCTGACTTTTCATTAATTCTTCTTTCCTGTCTCTCACTTCTTTGTTGCAATTACGAAAAAGTTGTTTTAGTCTTATATTAACACTCAGATTCTAAGAATCTTCTTTTATTTTAAATATTCCCAAAGATTAAATATATAAATTAAAACATATTAATAGAATAATCTTGTGTTGTTAGATTATTTTTCTTTTTCTACCATTTTGCATTTTTTTCTAAGTAAAATTTTATTGAGGAAATATGTTTATTTGTATTTTCATTTTGAGAAAAAAATGTTGACTAACCTTGAAAAGAAAATGAGGAAGAGGGGCTAAGAGAAGTGTGGGTCACAGAAAGTAAAGTTATAAATAGGTTTTGAATGGGGTATTAATTTTTTCATAGTAACTTTTATGGTGCCATATTTTGGATTTGTGGCTAAAACAGTGTTAATAATGCACCAATGTTTTAACTATTGCTGAATTGCGCTTACACAACATCAGGGTCCTTTCTGTTTCTATTGCTGCCCTGCTCAGAAGTAGTCTGGGGGTAGAAAAGATCTGGGAGGGGACGCAGCCAGGACAGCTGACCCCAACTGACCAAGGGACGTCCCAGTCCAGGTGGGGCCGTGCCCAGCAGATAAAGCTGAGGGGAAAGAAGGACATTCCAAGGGGTGCTTATGTGTGCTGGAGCCCTGCTGTCCTGGGGATGGCTGAACACCTGCCTGCCCATGAGAACTGGTGAATTAATTCCCTGTTTTGTTTTGCTTGCATGTGCTGCTTTTGCTTTTCCTATCAAGCTGTCTTTATCTCAGGCCACAAGTTGCATTGCATTGTCTTGTCAGTGGAGGTTCATGTTCTCAGAATCAAATTGATTACTAGACTTCTTTTAAGAATTTTACATTACAATTTTGTGTCACATAAGACTGAAAACAATAATTTCAAGATTTTTTTTTTTTACCTTCTTCTCTAATGATTCAGACCACACTTCTTCAAACTTTCTGGAAGCACTTCATCTTGAGGACTCGGACTCTGCCCTCATCTCCCCTGTTCCCTACCTGTAGGTTTGGCAGTTCTTTGGTCTTTTGTTCCCAAGGTTCTCAGTATGACTTGGGGTGCTTGGAACCATTTATTGCCTAGATATGTTAAGACTCCATTTCCACCAATGCCCTGAAGAAGCAGAAATAAAGAGGGTAAAAGTAACTGTAATCTGCTGAGGGAAAACCGAGTTTGAGACATATGAGTGTCCCTTGGTAGCTGCAATTATATCTACACAATGCTTCTGCTGAGGGCAGAGACACCTGACACCACTGTTTCTCCAGGGTATAAATGCTTTAATTGCATACATGACTAGAAGTGGGAATTAACCTACATAAGTGTGAGACTGTTGGAGAATGTAAGAGGAGAACTTCTGCACATCACACATTTTTTGCTCAAAAACTGGATCCTTTTTCTCCATCAAACCAGCCACCACACTCATTACATTGGGGACTTCTCTTCTGAGTATGCCTGGGCTTAACTGCTGTTCTTTCTATGTGTTTCTATGTTTGGGTTGGGTTTAATTACCAGTTTTCTATGTGTTTCTTTTGCACCAGTGCAACTGCAGAGAAGTATTGTCTGCATTCATGGAAGCCACTTTGTTTGCACATGCTTAACAAAAACTTTAGTATTGTAAAGAAATTAATTACAATTCTAATAATTTTGCTGGTGTCTATCTGATCCCTTCAGAGTCGTATATACTTCTAAGATAAACTCTTTTTCTCTACTATAAGCCAATCTTCCTTCATAACTTATGCACTGAGACCCTTAATCATTTTGCATGGCCTTTGCTGTGCATTTTCATTATCAGCAATGTCCTTCCTATAATAAGTAGAGTTGATTCAGCTGATACTCATTAGATATGCTGTCTCCTCCAAATACCAAATGCTCCTGCAATATTCAGACAGATTTCAGTGAATGTGGTGTAGGGAGATGAAAGTGAGGGAGACAGCTATCTAATCTTCCAAACTTAAGTGTCACTTGGTTTGCAATGACTTTGAATATCAATTTACATAGCTGTGAATCAGCTACCATGCTTGGTTGTATATTGTGCTGACTCCACATATGATCATGTATCATGTCCCTTTCTAACACTTTCCCCTCATCATAATCATACAGAGGGAAGAAAATTCTACATTTGCTTGATATGGTTATGTGAGCTGATGAAGCCCTTTTAGTCCCTCCAAATGGATCCCAGTTCACTGTGTTAGAAGATAAATGGGGCACTCATATCAGCTTCTGCAGATTCTGAATTGTTTCTCTGCCCATGGGCTTGATCTATAACTAAATGGCATCTTGATTTGGCCTGAATTTCTTTAGCAGCAAGACCAACACAAACAAAATATGGCCTCTGTAATCCTAGTGGCTTCAAAAAAGCTGTGTTGACAGGTAAATTAGTAGGAAATTTGGCTTAAGGAGACCAGAAATGCACAATATTCCTAATGTAGCCTCATTACTGCCCTATTTAACAGAAAAAGACACTGATTATATATACAATGTAAATCCCAAGGCTTTTCCTGCTTCTGCCAAACACTGTAGAGAGGGATTTACTGCATTATCCATTATCATGTCCAAGTCTATTCTTGGTTTATATTGTGCTTCATTTTAGGCTATAGTCTCTGCGGATAGTTTTGATCCTCCCTTCTCTCATTACTTTGTGCTTCTCTATGCTGAACTGCATAAGCCAATTATCAGACCATAAACCTCATCTATCCAAAACATTTTGAATGCGTATGCTCTGTGCCTTTGTGGCTGCTGCCCTCCTACTATTTTGTGCCATTATCAAACAAAGGCATATTTTAAATATTGTCATACACGCCCCCTGGCCCCTTCCAAAGTAATTCTTAATTAGATAATGATTAATTAGATGTTTGTAAAGTACTCTGAAAAAACAAAGTGCTATGGAAGTGCAAAGTAATATTATTAATATGCATCATCAGTGTTATTAATACGGAGCTTTGCTGTGGCAGCCCTACCACTGCATTTGTCCTCCTGAATTGTCTGCTTTTTTCCAGAACAAACCACTTCCTCTTTACAAGGCAGCTTTTAATCCAATTCAGTCCATTTACCCTTTGTAATGTACTCTCTGACTTACTAAAGAAATCACTCTGTAGTGTCATGTGGCACCAGAAGCAGTTGGGAAATGCAGACAGATTCTGTGACCATCCTTTTCCCATGCATTAACAATCCAGCAACGTGTTCAAAGAATTCAAGCCAAATTGGCACACATGCTTTTCCTTTCAAGAATCCATGTAGTATCACCCTTACTGGGGGTGTTGCACTGTATTGTGAGTATGCCTGTTGTGCAAAAAATAATGCAGAGAACAAGACTGCTGACCTCGTCAGATGCAGCTCGGCAGGAATGCAGAAGATTGGCTTGGTTAGTTTCCGAAGCTGAATTAAAAGAGAGAAAAGAGGGTAGGCACATTTAAAAGGGACAAGGGATTTTTCCCAAGATAATGCCCTGTTCCACCCCAAGATATCTACCTGAAAATTTACATAGTTGCTTGCTTGCATTTTCCAAAAAAATCTTCTAAAAGGCAATAAAATAGTTCTAAGCCCAAAGGCAATAAAATAATTCTAAGCCCAAAGCCATCTGAACTGTAAATAGCCTTTTCTGCTGAAAATTATGCTTTTGGTTAACACAATAGATGCAAATACACTCACTTGGCAGTCTCTGCTCATCTACATCTGTTAAAACAGTGTGAGATCTGCTTGCCTGTTGGTCAGAGTCTTGCTCCAGTGTACAGGTTCCAGACAATTAAAAGTTTACATAGGCAGACTTGAAAACACTATGGAAAAATTCGCTTTTCTTCAGGAAGTCCCTTCACTGTGCCAACTGAACAACATTGGAAACATATGCCAGCTCGAGTTAATTACTCTAGCTTATACTAATATGACATGCAGAAGCAAAGGGAGACAGAGTCCATAGTTCCTAATAGCTGCCAAAAAGAAACACTGTATTGCCCTAGGTGCTGCAAAGCCCACGTAGACCACATTGGAGCATAAGCATAGAGCCAGGTGGAAGGAAGAAATATTGAAATGACTAATAAAAGAAATTGAAATTTGGAACTTGTCCCAAGAAATAGCCGTCAGTCCACCAGTGGCAGCCAGCAGCAGCCTTACAGAACAGGGGAGTGGAAAACAAGGTCTACAGTCAATAACCTTTACCTCAAGGAAAAGATGCTGAATGGAATGTGCACAGTGCAGTTATAGCTTTGCCTAGCAGGTTAGCCATCTGACTCCCAGTCCACAGTCTAAACTGAGACAAAAATCAATAGCAAAAAAACCCTATAGCTACATGATCCAAAGCCAATAAAGCTGGAAACATTTTCTGGAATGAAAGTTGTTTTGCTTTTATGCTGCTGACCTTCCCAAGGCTAAATAGGTAATCAGTGATTCTATTGTTTTCTGTTCCTTTTGTTTGTTCTAGTACATGTCAGGCTCTGCAGAACTGAGTTTTTATTCCTTGTATTTAATAGTCATAATAAATATAACTGGATGGCTTTAAAAAAGACATTCTAAAAGACAACCATATGCTTTCAAAAGTAGCATAAAACCTCCTAGAGAACTTATATATATAGAAACATGTGATGACCAATAAAAGCTTCTAATACAGATGTTCCAAGAAAATGAAAATCTGCGTTAGGTAAAGTCAGCACATAGGATACAGCTCCAAACTATGTGGTCATAATTTCAACAGTTTCATATTGTAACAACTAAGCAGAGATGTTATGGGCTAGGTTGCTGATTTTCTTTTGGTGTTTTGTTCTCATTACAAATGTAAAAGAAAGTGACAATCCTGGACTTTACCAATAAAGAAAATATGTTTATTACAGACCGGTTGTGCAGTGTTTCAAAAGGATGCACACCTCATATTTTAGGGCAGATGAATGGTGATGACAAAGTTAGTTGTGCTTTCAACCAGTGAAAGCTTTCTGGTCTCTGGTCTACAAACAAATCTTCCATACTTGTTTAAAAGAGTGCCACAAAAATGTAGCATCACAGTGCTGCAGATTACAGAGATGGTTTTACTTTCCTGTCAGAGCAAATATCAAAGAAAGAGATGTGCTAAGGTCAGCTGTTTTGTCCAGGATAGTCACAGGGACACAATTTGACTCTCTGCTGAGGATTTCCACCATAAAAACATAATAAAGAATAAAAGGGTATATAATAATAATAATAATAATAATAATAATAATAATAATAATAATAATCAAGCTGTGGCCATCTTCAATAAAACTGGTTTTAGCTGAATTTTTTATTACACCAAAAGACAATGCATAAAAATTGTGCAAGTCCAGGTGTGTGCATCAGCTTGAGTGGTACAGCCTAGCCAATTTACTTAGATGTATATTGGAGCCCTAGATAACAAAATACTCACCTGCCAGAAACATCTAACTGTTTAAAAAGAACACTGGTGTTGTACAATGAAGAGTGAGGATGAAGGTCTTGCACTGCATTGCCAAGACAGCTGTGGGTGAGCTGTGCCTGGAGCAGCATGAAGGGTCACACACATGTAAATTTGTCATGGGGTCCTTATAAATCAGATTTCTTATATCTCCAGCTGTATTTCTATCACTTGATAGGTTCTGCTGCTCTTTATCTACATGTATAGTCTCCTACTACCTTTTTTCTGGCATTTTTTTGTGATTTGTTCTAATGTTCTTAAACAAAAATTCCCCAGTTTACTTGAACATGCCCAAATTAAAAATCCACATCAATCTGCTTACATAATCAAAGCTTATGTGTCTGTACATGTACCTCTTTTTCTAGGCAAAACTTAAGGTCAGTGTAAATTGATTTAACCCAGTTTTTTTTGGTGTGGTTTTTTTTTTTTTCCTTTATTTGAATAAAGTAAATTTCAGGTCATGATTAATTTTGTGTGCATCCTATTCAATAGCTGCTATTCAATTATTTCTTTCAGACATTAAAAAAAATTACTTCAAAAAACAAGAATACATGAAAAAATTAAACACTGGGATCACAGCTGGTGGATAATATAACTTGGTTCATTAGATATGAAGTGTGTGGTATAGATACAATGCAATATCTCTTGAAAGAAAAATGTTTCCTGCTGCTTTCTTGCACTTTTGGGCTAAACAGAGTGAAAAAAATTTCCTTTAACAGTGACAAGTTAATGCATATGGATAGATCTTGGCATAGGCAATGCATATCTTGGTTCTCACAGTAAATTGTCAAAACTTTTAAACAGCCATAATATGCAAAATATTTTTACTCGGATATAATTTTAATCTTTAATTTTCTATTTTTCAGTGTTTCTTTAGCATCTACAGTGCATGTTCTCCTCTAGGCTGTCTATTGAAAGGTATGAGGTCTCTTTCTCTACACTGAATAATAGAGATGTTTATCACGATACAGATTTAATGAAAAAAATCTCAAAATAAATGTTAATTGTTTGGCTTAAAAACCCACTTTGTCTGATACTTGTGAACCATTCTGATTTTTACCTAAATAATAAAAAGAAATACACAATAATACATGGAATTTGTGCAAAAAATAATAATAATTTCAGTAATGGCTTCAAGGAAAGCAAACATTTCCCAACATTTTTCCAAGAGGTAATTATGTAACAGATATAATGGAAAAATATGAGTAATATGTGTAATAAAACACATTATAATTTCCTAAATTTTTGCTACCCATCCTAATATAAAGAATATTTACTTTGTTGAGTTACCAGTGGCTGGGATTTTCCATGGTATTGGTTAAGCAGGTTTACTATTTCTCTTATTATGTCAAAATCACTTTCATAAACGGGTCTTATTGTATAGATAAGAAGAACATATAATTTTATAGACAACAAGGATACAATCTGACTGCTCTGCCTGAGCAGGATAAAAGAATTTCAGATAATAGGATTATCTCCATCTCACTTAACTTCATCCATCCAGAAATTAGATGTCTATCGGTAGGTAATTGTGTAGCCTCTCTCTGTTGCCATTGTAGCCAGGGATGAAGCAGAATGAACATGCAGACAGTTAAAATTTGTTTTGATAAAAGCACTGCTTGAAAATTATTAGTTAAACTGAATAATAGAAATCAGAGTTATTTCTGAGACATTCAAATAAAATGGCATTAGGTTGTGTTGAAAGAGAACATAGTGGTCTCAAGACAAACTGCTGTTGGCATTTCTTGTGGACTGGTTTTCAGATTAATTTTATTTACTATTTCCACAAACATTGACTGTGAGAAGATGCAGAGATTGTTAAAAATGGACTGATGACCAAGGAAAGATATTGCTATACTAAGGAAGATAAAAATCTCTCAGAAAGAACTGCCTGATATTGTGACAATTTGGTCTTTGACAATTTGATGATAAATGTACTGTGCAAATTGAAGTTATAAATCTACTGGAAATTTGATCAAGACTTTTTTTTTGGAAAATAAGAAGCCCATCAGCAAGAACTAGAAAAGGAAAGGAAGATTCTGAGAGCAGAAAATTATTATAGAATGACTGAATGACCTTGAATGTCTGATAAATTCATTAAAACAATAAATTTCTTCTATGGAATAGAATAACATTAAATTCTATGAATAAGAAAAAACACTTCAAAATATTTAAAAGAAGTATATGGACATCAAAAATTATAATAAGGATTCTCCATCTGGAATTTTACTCAGTTTTATAGTTGATCAAAATAAAAGTAACATCTACACTTAAAAGAAAATGAAACTGAAACCCAAAGCTGCTTAAAAGACAAAAAAGTTCTCATGGGGCGTAGATAAATTTAATCTGGATATTAACAGATAGATTTTAACCACCTGAGATATGAAGTTCTGAAGTAGCCTTCCCATAGGAACAATGAGAAGAAAAAAAAAGCAAAACAATTTCATAATGGAATTTATTACATTTTTAATGAGATTAAATGACATGGTCACCTGAACAGGAAGATGATTCAAAACTTAAGAGATCTTTTCCACTTCTGTATTTTTACGTCCCTAGACACTTGTTGTAGGCTGAGTTATGTTTTATTAGAAGAAGTGGCAATATTTTAAATGTTGCAGTCTACTTTTCAAATGCAGGAAGAATACATCGGAGATTTCTCTCCTGGGTCTGTTTGACAAACAGACTGAGCTCACTTAAAATGGTTAAAAATAGGTGTTTGTCAGATAGGTCACCTGTGCTTTCTGCAGAAAGAAGCATTCCAAGGCAAAAAAGTAATTGGGAAGAAACATTTTGGTTTAGAAAAAAAGACTACAGAGGTGTGAGTTACATAGTAGATTAAGCTGAATTTCTCTCCTTTTCCACTCAAATTATATTCATTTTTTTGCATGTTTAGTATGATTTTTTTGAACTAAATTCTAAAAACATGGAACTTGAAAGAGGAGAGATTTTCCTCCACCTACACTCTCCTCTTGGAAGGTGTGGCAGGAAGGTCAGAGGGAGTTAATCCAACTGCTGAAATTCGGGCATTTATTCTCATACAAATATTGGATAATTTTTTTTACTAAAATACAGATAAAAAGTAATTGCTTGTAATCAAACATAAGAGACCAAGCCCTTATCCTCAGGTAACATATTTGTTTCAGGTTTTTTACATGCGAAAAGGAAGAGGAGGAAAACAGTATTTCTTGCCAATATTTTCAACTATGAGAGTTTCAACTAGCCAGAAGTTCCACAAGTCAATTGCATAAATAAACAATTGCCTTTTAAAATAAGGCTTAAGTAATTCAATTGAGCCATGGGAAATCCAGTCCAAGTTTTCTGCTAATGAGGAAGTGTCATAAATATTCACATTTTCTTGCCATTAGCCTCATAATTTACTACCTACAGGTATAGAGATAGATGAGAAATCTTACACTTAAACTTTCACTGCAGAATAATGAAGAAGGAAAGAAAGAAAGAAAATTAGCTTATCCAGCTACATTTTTAGTGAGCAGCCACTTGCAGCAATTGTGCAGGAATGCCATTGATCCTGGGCAGACGTACCAAGAAACTCAGAGTGATGTAAAAAAGAACAGTGGAAATAGACAGTGAATGGCTACACTGGAAGGATGGGCTATTACTATGAGAGGAACTCTGGGGGTGTCTATTTATTATTTGTATACAATATCATGGGGACAGAGTTCACAGAAATTAAATTTGCCAAGACCAGAAAAAAATATTCTATTTCTGCGTCTGCACTGCTGAGGGCAGCAACTGAAATAATAATTTTGTCTTGACCCTGTGCAGTCTGCAAATGGTTTCTGAATGGGAATTATACAGACTCACTGTTTTGCATGATCATTCACTCCCTTTGTTTGCACACACAAAAAATAGTGATGGACTATCATTATCCAAATTGATAGCAGCTGTGCTTACTAAAAAAATGTTTTCCTCAAATCTGTTGACATGTCAGTGGTAATAAAAAAAATAAAATATGTCATATGGTACAATGAAACTCCTGAATTACTTATCACACATCATTTAAATGTGTGCTGCATTCAATCTAAGAAATCTTCTGTTAAATTAATATATTTGCTAGGCCCTTTAGTACAGATCTACCATTCTCTGGGGAAGTATTTTGAAGAAACCCTTAAAAATCTAAATATTTAACTTCCTTTCACATTTACATAATTTAACTGGAAGGGGTTTTTTTTAAGCTCGTTTTTTTTTTTTTTCATTCACAAATTTCAAGTTATCCACAATTTTGTTTCTTGAAACTATATTAACTCACAGGGACCAGCTCATGAACTCCCTCTGTACTATCAGGGGACTGGAAATTTATTAACACTGTGCTTTGCAAGAGGAAGCAAACATGCTCTCCTTACAGCCAGAACTGACCAGAACCCATATAAATAAAGGTCTTGGCTGACAATCTTTGCTGAGTAGCTGGGTGTATGAAGTGCTGCAGACTCCTGTGTCCTGCCAGGCTAATCACAGTTGTGGCTTCAATAGCTGCAATTAGCTCTCTCTCCGAGGCCACCTGCAAAATATCACACCCCCCAAAAAGCACTCGGCACTGCTTGTAGGTATTTGCAATGTCTTTGGTTCTTTTTTTTATTTTGGGTTTTTGGGTTACAGATTTTTGAGCTTATAATTGTGAAAGTTGCATTCATGATCTATTAGATTGAATGCCTATCTTACTTTGTCCATAGGCACAACCCAGGGTTTCTGGTGAGGTGAAGACATGGCCAAAGGAAAAAAGCAAATAGGGAAGATGATTTTTAGGGGTCAAGTAGCAACCTCACAGAAAGCAAAATAACCCTTGAAGTTCAAAAACTGTGCTTTTTCTGAAGAAATAATTAGCCTCTACATAGGAAAAACCCTGCCTTGTTTGGGTGTCATTTGATGGCATGTCTGATTTGATTGCAGAGTGCCTACAGAGAGTAAGTGCAATTGAGACCTTTTTCCTAATGATGCTACAGACACAGGCAGCAGATGTGTGTCCCTGCTCTGTGCAGCTGACAGTCCCAGCTGAACAGACAAGGAAACCTCAGGGAGATGAAATAACTTACTGTTGTTCAGAGCCTGAGCCAGAGTTAATGCCTGTCTTTCAAACCTCAGTGCAGTGATTTGTCTAGTACATCGCCTTACCTCCTGTTCTCACCAAAAAGCAAAATAAAATGTACAAAACCAAGGGCTGTAGATAAGATAGACTCTAAAGCGAGGAGATCAGAGAGAGGCAAAAAGCCTTTGGAAACCTAAGTTCAAAACAGGGAGCGTGGTGGAAATGCAGAAGGTCAGAAGCAGCAGCAGAAAGAAAAGGGGAAGATATTGTAAGATGGCAAATAGCGTACACGTTTCCTATCCAGAGAACAAAATACCTGTCTGCTTGCTCTGCCCTCTCGGAGGTTTAAAACTACAAGTTACAGAAGGCACCATTAAGCCCATTTCACTGGTTGCATCGTGATGGGCTGGCCAAGTCCTCCCTTCACAAGCCTAGAAACTGTGGCTCCCTGCTCTGGGAACAAAATCAGGAGATGAGGTCACTTTGTTACCTGATCTCTATGGCAACAGGAGGCACTTAATTGTCTCGTCTCCTCCTTCTGCTTCTCCCATTTTTTCTGGGAACTGGAACTTCTGGCTGTGGGTTTATGCTCCAGATGATGCTGCCATAATTTCCAATGTGTTCTGGGATAGATTGGCTGGGATAGAGTTAATTCACTTCATAGTAGCTCATATGGGGCTGTATTTTGAATTTGCATAAAAAAAAATCAGAAGTGACTCCCTTAGAAAGAGTGATGAAAAATTCAGGAGAATGACATTTTCTTTCACTAAATAATTGACAAAAGAAAGGAGATGGTTTAGAAGGAAAGGGGCTGAAGACAGAAGCTACCTATTTTTGTCAAGACAATGTAGAGTGCAAAGATATATGAAGAAAGTATAATTGTCAGTCACTTTCCCATGAAGGATATTTTATGCAGTAATAAATGAGACAAACAGGCACTGAATAGGGCTTTATGGGAAGTAGTTTTGGCTCAGTTGCACCTCTGCCTCTCAGGATGTCTCCCATTAGTCACTCAGCTGATGAATTTGCTCAGCAGTGGTGGCAGTTTCAGGAAAAGAAGAAACAGCTCTCAGAAGATTCAGCAGTTTAGTTTAAATACATTTTCTCTCCCACGCCTGCTCCATGCTGAGCTTGTGTCTCTCTCTCTGCAGCTGTTGCCTGTTTCATGGGTACCCTCTCCTTCATGTTAATCACCCCCATCCATCCCTGGAGACAGCAGAGCCAACCAGCACCATCATTTCACAGCTATGTCATGGGAAGATACCAAGGTTTTAGAGCCCTCAGAGTTTAATCTGAACCCAGAAGAAAGCCAGATTTTTGTTCAGAAGTGTTCAGTAATTTCTTGAGATTCAGAAGTTTTGAGTTCAGGTGTGATATCTCCCTTGAAGTTGTGGTTGCACTCAGTTGTGGCTGGCATGGTTACCTGGTAGGTGGAGCCACACCTGCGTGAGCTGGTTGTGCATGAACCAGCCAGAGACTGCTAATGCTAAGGAAAACAGAGCTGAAAAGCTCAAGCTGCCTTTGCCCAGAACTTGCACCTGAAATCTGTGTAACTGCAGTGCATGGTGCTTCATGTAAGGCAGCCCCATCATGAGTACTTCTTTGGCTTAAGCTGACAATGGTTTGAGAAACTCTGCTCTGCTTTCTGCAATTTGTTATAGACACTGTTTCTCCCTGTTTAAAGTAGAGATAATGTTACTTGCAAAACCTGCTGAGGTATGTGCTGGGATGTGAATTTGAGGGAATGTTCCAGTTTCTCCTCTAATGGCTTCCTTTCAAACTCTGAAGCAGGGCCATGTGAATTATTTTGTCAGCTGAACTGCAGGATTTAAGTCTCTTTTTGTGACTGACGAATCCTAATCCCTCACAATACAATAAAATTTCCCATTTACCCCTGACATGGCTTTTGATAAAGTAAGTTATTAAATAATAATTGTTGTTGTGAAGAGCAGTGTATTTGCCCGCTCTTAGAGATTTCTGAAATATTAATACATGGAGCTATTGCTACAGCTGTCTCAAATGTGCCTGCCCTGTTTACGGCATGTACTGGATGCTCTAATTAAACCCATTTTCATTTAGCCAGTGGAAAAAAAAAAGCCAACAAAATTGCTTTTTGCACCAGGTTGGTTATTTAATTGGGATGGGGAAAATGAGGAAACAGAGGAAGAACAAGTGAATAATCCCCTGCAGGATACTGAGAATAAGCACTTTTTGTTTGGAAAAAAAATCACTGATATCTGTCATTGTCTTGAAATTACTGTTACTTGCTAAATTTTGGTCACAAACTAGTATGGGATCTGAAGATGCTGTACGAGGTAAGATGAAGCAATTTCTTCAAAGATAGTGGCTTCCACTGGGACTTAGCTGATTGCACTGGAGAGTTTGTCCTCGGGGCCATCACTGTGATTGAACATGCTAAAATGAGGGAACAACTCAGTGGTTTATGTAAAATGAGATGGTGGCATGAGTCCAACTATTGAGTTCACAGGTATCTCCATCTACATGCTAATATTGAGGTTTGGGCTTAGTATGCCATGAAAGAAGCTGATGGATCAGAGAGACCACCTCTTATCATTGACTGCAAGACTCCAGCTTTCTAATTCCAGTGGCAGGGAGAACCTAATTTTTATACAATTGTCTCTATGCACATAAAAATATTTAAATGTTAATAGAGTCAGGAATCTGTACATATCTCCCAGAAAATGATTTCCACCTCAGGATATAGAGTCACCTTCCCTTTATGGTGGTCCAGGGAATCCCAGGTCCTACCATTCCAAGTGAATGAGATCCAAGAGCTGGAGGGAGACAGTACTCTGTATTCTGGCCCCATATGTGATAGGAGATGACCACAGAAGCTCCTGAAAACCAGAATCACAAGCACTATGAAAACCACTTTGAACACCTAAGTAGTCAAACTCTACCATGTTAAGCGAGAAAATCAGACCTCCATGGGTTGGAGTGAGAAAAAAAAATCAGTTCCGTCAAGAATTCTGGAGGAAGGATACAATACATAACAATATATACTTTACAAAGCACCTAATGATAAGGGTCCTCGTTAAATTTCTAGAGTTTTCTAGAAGGGCTTGGAACTTCCTTCTAGAACTCTTTCTATAGGAAGTTTGGAAATATTAAATCACCTCACTTGTGAAATGCCTCCTTCACTGTACAAATGGATGCTTGGGGAAATATTTTCTGTTGAACCGGTGTGCAGATCCATAATGATTTAAGGCTATAACCAAATAAAATTTTGTAAGAAAGGTAATATTATTTTTTAGGAGAAAACTTCAACCGTAGTACAAGTTCAGGAACCACTGCTCTGAATATATAACACTTAGGAGCTATTATGTCTCCTTTTCCTACTCCACAGGTACCAACTGTTTTTCTCTCAATGGATTTAATTGGTTAATAAAATCAAGTAAAACTCATAACAGTTCTTCTCTACCTGTATTTAGCTGGCAGGCTAGTGTCTCTGGTTCAAAACAGGAAAAGAACATTTAAAAACATGACTTTTTTCCTCACAAGCTAAAGCCAGACCTAATTTTTTTTTAACTGTTCACATGTGCCACTTTAAAAAAGAAGAATAAAAATGCTTTCTAATGCCCTCAGATTAAGGTCAAAAGCAGCTTCATACTTGCTCCATTGTCAGAATCATCTTTCTGACTCTGACCCTCTCGAGGCAAACCATTTGTGAAATGTGTTGTGTTTACAGGGATTTTGGAGAAGAGACAAGACCCAGTGTGTAGCTGCAATTTCGTTGGAACATGCAACTGTCATGTAATGCAACAAACAAATTATGAAGCATATTACAAGCCAGGAGTGGAGATTTTTTTAAAGTCAAAATACCACTTTTCTCCCCTTCACTTTTTAAGTTGCTGTCAGAGGAGAAAAAGGGTTTAGAAAACTGTAGAAACACTAAACTTTATACGACCTCAACAGTCAGTCATTCCCCTTATTATTAATATTCTGTCTCCTTTCAAAATATTGATTAAAAACTCATCCATTCCATTTGACCTATCAGCTATAATATCACTATCTCACACCTTTTCTGAATCTGTACATGTATTTACCTATATATATGTAAAACCTGTGGATTAAGGACTTTTTGGGATGTAGTTCTAATTTTGAGGGTGGTATATTACTCCTTTAAAACACACCTAGTGTTCCCCAATGAAGCAAGAGGTGCATTTGAGTTCAGTGCCTAATCCAAACTAAAAGAATACTTTTGCATTGACCTGAATTAACTATGTGGGAAAAGGAACAGTGAAAGACAGAAAGGGAGAATTACTCCATTCCTTGCTTTGTACAAGAAATACTTTACTGTAAATAGAATTGGAGAGTTAGGGAAGATCTCTACCTCAGTTTTGACTTGCATTGAATCATGAAGGTGGTAAGCAGCAAAGCTCATTGATTCAGCTTGGGAGGCATCTTAAATAGTATAAGAAAGTCTTAAAAGTATAGGACAACATATAAAAACTTCTTTATCCACTCCTTACTGGCCTTGTGAAAACCATCTAAAGCCTATGGCTAATCTGGCCTGAGAAAGCAAAAAATTTAGAGCACATTAAAATGAAACATATTGACATTTTCAGAAAACAGTGCCTGTTTTCAGTTCAGTTGGAGCCATTTGCTAAATTAATACTGAGTTTCAATATAATCCAAAACTGCATTTTTTAAATGATTAATCCATCCAAACTACTGCCCAGGCACTTTTCTGGTGTAAGGGAGAGACCTTTTCCCTTAACTCTGTCTAGCTTTGATGATTGCTGACATCACACATTTATTGACCAATAATCCCGATCAAGGATTTGGAGATTTGTAATTCTAGGCAGTGTGAAAGGAAAAAGATGGATAGAACAGAGAGATAAGGGAGAAGAAGGTAACAAAATATTATCAACATTGGTGTAGTAAGCAGTGATTAAAGCACAGGAGGATTTTTCTCCTGTCAAAACAAAAGGTGACTTTTAAAGACCTCAGCACAATTAGGCTGTAGATGTCCCATAGATCTACTCAAAGACAGGGCTGTGACTCTAATGTCCACACTTCTTGATTTGTCATCTGTCCAGCTGCAGGGATAGAGGAAGAGAGGGCCCTTTGCAGGGTGGTGATGGACTGTGGCAGAGCCGTGGTTGCTGCAGGAGTGGGGCTGCACTGGGGGCTCCCCACAGTGCCTGGGACTCCCAAGAGTACAGGCTGAAGATGGAGAAGGAGATCAATGTGCTGCTCCCTGCTCCTGAGACCACTGTTAAAAGTGTGGTACCTCATCAATCATTGGCCTCGACAGAATAGAAAATAAGCCATTATTCACCTTTTTATGGTCTTTTATTAGCTCCAAAACACAACAGAGGTGTAGGATGTGATTTTAAAATCACAATATAAATGTACTTTCCTAGATGTTAGACTTTTTATTTTCTCCATAACTGTGCAAAACTGTATTTCCCAACATAGAAGTTTTATTTGTTTTTAAATTACATCCATAGGAAACAGGCTTGTTTCCAGCTTCATGAAGGGAGAGGAATAGTATAGGAAAACAGAAAATACTACAGTAGAATATTATTCTAGTTTTGCCTGCTGCTGAACTATTACTTTGTGGGTTTGATCACCGTAGTACAAGAATTTTGTGATAATTCCAAACAAAGCTAAAGAAACAAATTCTAATATAGTTAACAAACGAACTAAGATATAAATGCAGGATAAAAACACCCATAATCCTACAGCAGCCTAGAATTAGGGAGAGTCAGAAGGAAGTTAAAAGTCTAAATGAAACAGACTATCTCAAGCCAAATTATTATTCTCAGTCACACACAGATAGCAAAGCAAAAGTAAAAATGAAAATTAAAAAGTGAAAAAAAAAACCAAACAAAAGCCTCAACATTTGGAGAAGATGTAAGGAAACACTTTTTTATTCAAAATAACACAAACTTGTGAAGTAGCCTACCAGGCAACACTGTTGAACTTAAACACTGGGGCTACTCAAGACATTACAAGGTAGTGTCTCAAATGGATCACAGTATTGAAAATGTAGTGAGACGTAACTCATCCCTGGTGATCTCTGATCTTATATTGTACATGAAAGCTATTCTTGCAAAACAGTAGCTGAGCCTGCATGCAGCCTTGCAGGAGCAGGCAAAGGCAAATCCACACTCTTTGTTTGTGTTGATTTTTAAAATGCTGTTTATTTGTATCCTGAGACTTTCCCTGACAGTTTTGCTGGGAAATTTTATGCAGGTTTTGTCTCTGGTTCAGCTTCAAGTACAGTTTTGGTAGGAGGTCCAACAGGTTAAGAAGAATAGATGAAATCTTAAAAGGGAAGGTTCAGGCAATGCGCATCTACATCTTTCTGATCATGTTGCTACTGGGGTTGGAGACAGGATTTGGAGACAGGATTTTGTGCAAAGAAAATTCTGATCTGTTTAAATGTAAAGAGTCAGAGATATGATGATAAATTTCTGTTCTTGTTAATGTGGCTTCCTGTGATTTGGTGCTGATTCTTCTCATGCTCCAACAAAGTGAAAAAGATGTAGCCTGTTCAGGTTTTTCTCTATTTATGGTGGTGATGATGATGATGATGATTTGTTTTGTTTTGTTTTGTTTTGTTCAAGCTGGCTTTTCTTTCCCGCTTAAGATCTGGATGGTGAAGAGTCAGCTGAGCTAGTATAGGAGGGCACAATTTTCCCTACACTGAGGAAGGTTAACTTGGAGGCAGGGTGACAAATGGGGCAGAGGTAGGGCAGGGAGGCAAAATGAGAAGGGGTCTGGAAACACAACATAATTGTATTCAGACCCAGGAAAAACAACGCTTCCTGACACTCTGCTGTTAAAGAACAGGGTGGGGAAATGCATGTTGTTCTGTCCATTAGCTGAGTTACATGTAGGATAACAGCCCACTGCTTCTGCCTGGATTAAATCAAAAGGAGGCCTCTGCTCTGGTGTGTTTCATTTATCTATGTATTGCACTGTTCCCAGAAATGAAGGGTAAAATCCAGATAGCCTGCTGCTGGAGATAGTACCCAAACCCCAGGTGGCAATGTGGGATTTCTTTTCTTCAGCAGTTTTGACTCTTCTAAGACTCAGTGGGTTCCTTGTAAACATCCTTTATGGACAGTGGAGGAAAGGCACCACTTTACTATCTGTGTTTAGTTGTAGCCCAGATTTAGGAGTGTCATTAATCTCCACTTCTCCACAAGCGAGGCCAAACAGTGTTCAGTCTTTTTGATATCCCTGCTGCACAGAGGGAGAGATGTGTTCAGTCCTGTACCTGGGTACCTGCAGTCTGGACCTTTCTCTCCTTGATGGGTTCTCAACCCCCAATTTCTAATTTCCAGCACAGTGTTTTAACCACCACATTGCAGACCAGCCTTGGGGGAAGTAATTTCTGTCTCCTCTAATGTAAGAGTGACTCAGACACAGATCAATGGTCCATTAAGGTGTTTTTCTTATTTGCAACATTACTCTGTAGTGACTGCTCAGGGATGACCATAGGAACTCAACACCACTGTGAAGCAGTTCATTCTCTAATATATCACCCAGCTGAACAGCAAATGTGCGAGGGGGTTTCTAAACTGGAGTTTTCTTTCAGACCATGGCACTCAATTTTTCAAATATATATATATATATATATATATATATGTATCAGTTGCTTCTCAACCTCATCTCATGAAAAAGAAGCCAATATTTTTTTGCATGTCAAGTAGAGAAAATGCCATTTTATTGCTTAAACCTGTTGTTTAATTGTTTCACTGGTACCTCTGTAATTTGGATGTTACCTGGTTCACTCACTCAGTAACTGTCTTATGTTTTACCCATATCTAGGTCTGCTCTGTTGTAGGGAAGAGACAAACCATACTTGCAACCCCTTTTTTTTCCCCTTTTTTTTTTTTTGCCATTTTCTCCATCTTTTCAAGCCCAGATGTAATCTTTTTCGGTTGGGTGGCTGAAACTGCACAGCATTCTAGATGCAAGCACAGCATGCATTTACATAAAAACATAAAAATGCTTTCTGTTTTGTTCTCTTTTCTTTTCCCAATAATTCCTCCCATTCTATTGCATTTTTGACTGCTGCTGAGCACTGAGTTGCTGTTTTCAGAGAACTATCCACAGAAACTCTACGATCTCTTTCCTGTGTGGTAATGGCTTATTTACAGCCCATCATAGTGTATGTATAGTTAGGGTATTTTTTCCTATATACCATTATCAACATTGAATTTAATCTTCCATTTTATTGCCTATTCACTCAGTGCCATGAGCTCCTTCTGCAAGTCCTCACAGTCAGCTTTAGATTTATGTATCTTGCATAATTTTGTATGTTCCCAGCCTTTTTTGCCTCTTTCTTTAACTCCTTTTTCAGATAATTTTTTGACATACTGAATAACACAGGTTCTCTAGTAATCTCCCAATTTTGATGACTAATCGTTATTAATATATTTTTGTTTCCTTTCTTAAGCTTGATATTATTTCATAAGAAGGTGTCCCCTCTTACCCAGACAGCTCAGTTTCCCTAAGAGGCTTCTGTGAAGGGTCATGCCAGTGGTTTTGGGAAATTGAGGAGTGCTGTACAGACTGGGTCATTGTTTTCCACTTTCTTTCAGGCACCCACAAAGAGCTCCTTCTGAAACACAGCTTCTCTACACAGAAATTATTTTGACATTTCCTAAGCATGATATATTTATCACTGTCATGATTTTTGTTTTTCTTTTTAGTTTTTCCAAAACTCCAGGATACTTGTTACTACTCAGTTATTCACTTGATCACTCTGAAACCCTGGGTAAAGACTTCTAGTGGAACTGCCACCTCCTGTTTTTCTGCTATGGTAAAAATTTAGGGATAAGATAGAACTGCTATTAATTGACAAAGTCACATTGAAGATCTTAGCAAACTTAACTTTCAATTTATTTTTATTTTCCTGAGACATCTGTCATTCTCCAGTCAGGAACAGTGCTTTAGGCTTATTTCCCATACATTTCTTCTATGTTATGCTCCTGAGTGGTGTTTGATAAACACTGATGACCCACTGTGATCACTGGTAAACTTTCCACTTCTGACTTATCCTATGGTTAGCATCTCTGCCTTTAACAAGATGTTCTTCAAAACCTTTTCTGTCTGTCTTGTTGCACTTGTATATACAGCTTCCCAAAGCTTATAAACTTCCTATTTTTCTTAAGTAGATACAAATCCAATAATTTTCAGTTCTAATAAACTCCTCTACTGTTTTCTTTTCCTTGCGGAGTTTTTTCCTGATCCTTCTGGAGTTGGATTTTTGATTGTTTGTTTATCTTGAGCTTCTAGTATATTGTTTTTAAATACTCCATAGTGCCACCTTCAAACAATTTATGTTGTTACATACTCCAGATGTTTTCACAATGTGCTCCCCCTTTTTATAATTCCTCTTTAAAAGTAAATATAACTGTTGCAGATTTTCTGGGTTTTTTTCCTTTGATTTATTTTTATTACTGATTGATTTTTTTTGTATAGTCTTATTTTGATGCAGATCCTTAAAGCACATGGGAATGCTTACTGTCATCTGGGTTCTTGGCTCAAGAAAGCTGTTGTTTGTGATTACTGTAAATGTAGTCTTCCAGTAACATGGGAGTTTTGGATTGCTGTTTGTGAGGTTTTGTTTATTAATTTGTTTTGGAGTTAGGTATATATTTCTTGTTTGGTTTGTATTTGTTTGGGGTTTTTTTTTTTTTTTTTGTTTGTTTGTTTGTTTGTTTTAATCTCCTCAGTGTCTTTTTCAATCTTGGCCTTTGCAATCAAACCAATGCACTCAGTAGCACAGCTCTAGCAATCTGCTTATCTGAGCAGGGAAATCCTGGCCTGTGATTTTTGGAGTATGGCTTGATCTTGCTAACTTATTTTGCTTTTGATCTTGTAATCTGATTTACTTTTTGATGGTACACCTTCATTTGTCATTCCTGTCCCTTAAGCCACGAACTGCCTTTACCATCCACACACAAAACTGGTTTTCTGACACCCATGCAAAATACCTTGTGTCACCACTTGGGCATCCACCATTGTTTCCGGGGCTTTGGCAGTTTTTAACTTTACTTGCAGACTTTTCTTCTCTGTCCATTGCTTTCTATGTATCAATTTATTGTACTTTCATCATTAATATCCAAGAATTTCTTTAGTTGACCTCTCCCTGTATGTCCAGAACTTTCCTGGTTCTGATGACTGTCATTCCTTGAGCAATCAAGAAGACAAGAGTGAGGCTAAAGGACATACAAAGCTGAAGGAAAGACATGGATCTTTGTTCATGGTTTATAGAATGCTCATTTCACATTAGACCATTCTCAGGAAAACTGAACCCCAAATCCTTTATTCTGAGGTTCCTAACTCTCTTCCCAGATAATATAAGTAGTCAGGATTTGCTGGTGATCATGGACAAAAGATTGAGTATTGCATTGTCTACTGCCTGGGATTTTGCTTTTGCTTTAAAAACTATACAGATAGCCTCACTGCCTCACGGATAACCTTACAGAAACAGTTCCCTAATATTTATTTCAAGTTTTCATTTTTTAACTTTGACCCACTATTTCTTGGAAATTTTTTCTGGCAACATAGGAAGTAATTTCTTTTATGCCTAAGGGGAATGGAAACGTCTTTCAAACATTTGCAGATGGTTTCATGCCCCCTAGTCATCCCTCTGCATGCTGCATATTACATCTTTTTAATCCTAAGGCTCAGGTTGCTCTATAAAACTGAAAACTCACAAGAGCACTAGGCTATGTCTCTGTCTTTCTGGGTTTTGATGGTTTTTTGGGAGGGGTGGTGGTGTGTGTTTTTTTTTTAATTTTCCTTTTTTTTTTTCCCCTGCACAATTTAATTTATTTTCATTGACATTGGCATTTATGCATCCACAGTCAGAAACTGTCCCTGTGAATATGAAGGAAGTTTGGGCCAAATGAAGCTTTTAGTCACACCAGTGGGACCTTATTGACTTTAGTTTTACCTTCAGGTGGTGGCCTTTTGTATGTGCTGGATGAAAAGACAGAGCTCAGACAGCTCTTAGAAATATTCTGCTCTGTTCAGGGCAAAATGCCACAAAAGCTAAATCGCAAAAAATCCTGTAACTTGTCCATCTGGAACAGGTGTTTACAGTCATATAAATAAAATAAAGTTGTTTTTTTGCAGACCCAAAGTCAGCCAGCTCTACTAAAATGTCTGGCACTTACTTGAAAACCAAGCAAAGAGCAAATAACAACTTGAGGAGTTGGAGGTAAGGGAAAAAGGCTGGTAGTGCTGAAATGAACTAAATAGCCCTTAAAAATTCAAAGAGGGGAAAACATCCTGAACAAGCTAATGCAAAAATTCCTGTTAATAGCACTGGAGTCTCTAACTTTCTTGCAGATTTTTACCTCATGGCAGTATGTACCATTTGTAAAGTGAAACTAAAGTCATCTCACACAAAAAAATCTTGGTTTTATAAGCTATTGAAGAAAGATATCCCATTTTGTGGAGGCAGAAAAGATTAGAATAAGGAGTGGCACCAGAATAAATTATTTTTGCCCCCTTTTACCCAACTTGGCATCTTCTATCCTTTGGAAAGGCACAGGTCCTATTGCTTTCAGTGAACCAAGCTCTTTAAGTTTCTTTCTTTAAGCTAAATAAGGAACTATTTTCTTTACTGTTCCTCTTGTCAGTTGTTAAAAGACTACATGCTACTTGATGTCACAAACCATAAAAGCTGAGCAAGAGAAAAACTAATATTATGTTCTATATTTGGAAGGCTTTAACCCCCTGTAACAAAGGAATAATAGACTTGAATGTTCAGAGATCAGAATTTTTTTTACTTGTCCATGGTTACAGACTTGGCCTGGTATTAAATCTAGGTTTTCAAGGGATTATTGAAGGCAAAACTGGAAGTAGGAAAGAAAAAAGGAAGAGTCAAGAGACAAATAATTGTGCTAAAGGCTGAAGAGAAAGAGAAGACTGTTTCCTGAAGTAGTGTGGACACAGTCACAGCCTACAGATAATGACAGAATAGAGCTGGTGGACTCAGGATGCAGTGTGTCTCAATGCCTTATTTAAGTTTTGGGAATACAGTTCTCATGATTTTTGGTTTTACAAGTTTACATCTATATACATAAAAGGATTTAAGTACGGTTGGAATTTTTTTAAGCTTCAAAGGATTCACCAAATTGAAAAGATAGGGGACTGGTCATTTAGGAACAGTCTGCAGATACCACTGCTTTTACAGGCTCACCTAAGGTAGCTTTAAACTGGTTAATCCTGGCAGGGTAATGTAGTTGTGATATCAGTTGATTGTAGCAGGATCATGCCAAGGTATTTACCTGGATGTCAGTCAGGCTTTGCAGCCTGATTCCAGCTTGGTGCTGCCTGACTGCACTGGGTACTTAGCTTAGCTGGTTTAGAGCTATTATGGTTTATCCATCTACACAAGATTGCAATATGGTTGTAACTACAGTAGCCAAGCTCTTCAAATGTCTTTAACCACTAGGATGCATTACTGCATCTCTCCCTTTCAGCTTTTATATATTTTTCTGTAATGTTGCACTTCTAAAGTAGATCTGAAAACCTTCAAGGCAATGTCCAGCTGAATTGAAAATGTTTAATCCCAACTCTTCATACCATAGTTTATATAGGTTTCTCTTTCCCTTTTTTACCATCTTGATAGCTGTATGAATGAGATCAACCTATTCACTGTGGTCTACAACTCCCATAACATGATAAAATGTCATGCAAATTTCTCATGATTTCCCATTACCTGTAATAAATTATACATTAAAATTACTTCAAAACAGTCCCTTAGAAATATTTCCAATATATTTCTCTCAACTGAAACTAGACTTAGAGGACTTGTCCCCTGAATCTTCCCTTGATTCTTTCTTGAATCTGGGGATAGCTTTAGTACCCTTTAAGTCCTTGGGTATGACTGCACTCCTTAGTGGCCTGTCAAAAACCTTTGCTGAAGGCTTTCTTATTTCCTTTGTTACTTCCTTCAGGATTCTGGGACACAATTCATCTGAGTCTAGTGCTTTGTCAAATGTAACAGTCCTAATTGCCTTATTATCTTCTCCAGTGCAATAGCAAAGCCTTTTAACATTTTACTTTCCCCTCCAGGAGAATGGCTCTCAGTCACAGAGAAGCTACGTTCCTATTTTTTCTAAAATTTTTCTCCCCACTTCCCCCCAATGAATAATGAGGTGAGGAATTCATTTAGGCCTGCAGCAGAATCAAACTCATCTGTCACTATCTTTCCACTTATGTTCTTCAATGTCTCTACTGTCTCACTGCTTCTTGTAGAATTCTGAATATATATTTAGAATCACAGAATCATAGATGTAAGGGATGGAAAAGAGCTATTAGGTCATCCAGTTCATTGCCCTGCAACTGGAGGATTGTTCTATGATAATATATTTCTGGCTTTTTTGTTCTGTCATTTTTTTAATATCCCAGATGTTTCCTTTGGAGTCACTTTAATGTCTCTCACAAGCAGGAAGTTTTCTCTGATGGTTAGCTGTTTCTTCTTTCTAAAAGTTAAGAATCTTGTCTAAATTAACTGGTCTTGTTTCTCTTCCATTGTTTTCTCTGTTCTTCTTATGTTTCATGTTTTCCAGCTTTTCAGATATCGATGACCTTCCTCTGTTTGGGAGACATTTTGACCTTATCTTCACACTATCTCCATGGAGCCTGAACTTCTCATAGACTCATAATGGCATAAAGATGATAATGGTTTAAAAGATCTTAGAGTAGGTGGAAGTGGCATTCCACTTCTAGCCTGGGTGAAAACGCCTTGATTGCATTTAGAATATCCTGCTCTGTAGATGTCCTCTGGTTCCCATGGTCAGCATGAACAGTGACCATAGTCTTCTACAGCAGTCTTGAGCTAGGCAAAGTGCTTTAGAGCCCATTCCATCCTTCTTCCCTGAGCTATGAGCTTGTGTGCATGCCAGTTAGCACAGATTTTGCATTTATCTGTTCCAGTATCAGGGCTCCTGGTGTCCAGCCAAGGGCAGATACCCAAGGCAGTGCAATATAGAGCTCACCTCTGACCCAGAAAGAAATTGCTTTCTTTCTGCAAAAGGTTTGAACATGAACTGTCTATCCTAGATAATCACAGCTAGACTTATGCCTGTGTTACAGCACCTTCTTTACAAATCAGGTGTCTGGCTCAGGTTTCCCAATATCTAAGGCTGCAAGGCACAGGCTCCTTACACAGAGACCACCAAGATGACCTGACATAAACAATCATAATATCATATGTTGTGGTTCAGTACTGGCCAAATGACAGGCACCCACAAAAGCTGCTCACTCGCCTTCCCCGGCCACAGCTAGACAGAGGAGAGAAAAAAACTAAATGAAGGGTTCATGAGTTAAGGACTGGGAGGAAACACTCTGAACACTCCAAGGACAAAACAGACTAAACTTAGAAGTACAAAGTGAGTTTATTATTACAGAATCAGAGGAGGATAATGAGAAGTATAATAAGCCCTTCTCAAGATATCTTTTCTTCTTTCAACCCCTCCCTCCTTCCCTCTGACAGTGCAGGGAGACAGGGCATTGGGTTTTTGGGTCAGTTCATCACCCAAGATTTTCCTCTACATCTCCAGGAGAGGAGTCCTTCCCCTGTGAGGCCGTGGGTCCCTCCCAGAGAAGACAGTTCTCCATTAACTTCTCTGGCATGGGTCCACTCTCATGAGCAGCAGCCAAACTGCACCTGCTGCAAACGTGACTGCCACAGGCACACAGCCCTCCCAAAACTGCTGTGGCATGGGTCTCTCTTTCCACAGGGTGCACTCCTCCAAGGACCCGCTGCTCCAGCCTGGAAGCTCCCATTGGATCACAGCCTCCTCCAGGCATCCACCTGCTCCGGCATGGGCACCTTCTCCATGGGCTGTGGGTGGATCTCTGCATCCCCCATGGATCCCCATGGGCTGTGGGTGGATCTCTGCATCCCCCATGGATCCCCATGGGCTGTGGGTGGATCTCTGCATCCCCATGGATCCCCATGGGCTGTGGCTGGATCTCTGCATCCCCATGGATCCCCATGGGCTGTGGAAGGATCTCTGCATCCCACATGGATCCCCATGGGCTGTGGGTGGATCTCTGCATCCCCATGGATCCCCATGGGCTGTGGGTGGATCTCTGCATCCCCATGGATCCCCATGGGCTGTGGGTGGATCTCTGCATCCCACATGGATCCCCATGGGCTGTGGGTGGATCTCTGCATCCCACATGGATCCCCATGGGCTGTGGATGGATCTCTGCATCCCACATGGATCCCCATGGGCTGTGGGTGGATCTCTGCATCCCCATGGATCCCCATGGGCTGTGGATGGATCTCTGCATCCCACATGGATCCCCATGGGCTGTGGGTGGATCTCTGCATCCCCATGGATCCCCATGGGCTGTGGGTGGATCTCTGCATCCCCATGGATCCCCATGGGCTTTGGGTGGATCTCTGCATCCCCATGGATCCCCATGGGCTGTGGGTGGATCTCTGCATCCCCCAATGGATCCCCATGGGCTGCAGGGGCACAGCTCCTTCACCATGGCCTCACCACAACCTGCAGAGGAATCTCAGCTCTGGTGCCTGCAGCACCTCCTGCCCCTCCTTCCTGGTGCTTCCATGTTTTTTCCTTCACATGTTCTCACCTGCTCCTCTTCTCTGACTAGCAAGACAAACTGAGCCCCCACTTTATTTTGATTTTCTTAAATATGTCATCACAGAGGTGTTACCAGCCTCTCACACTGACCCATTTTTGGCCAGCATCATGTCCATCCTCAGAGCCATCAGGGATTGGCTCTGCTGGACATGGTGGAAGCTTCCAGCAGCTTCTCACAGAAGCCACCCCTGTGACCCCCCCCCGCTACCAAAAACAAGGCTATGCAAAACCAGCACATGTACATACCAGCTCTTAAGTGCAAGTGGAATAATGGAATGTCTAAACCACTCTCCTGAACTTGTATAATGTACCAGAAAAATCTATTGTAGTGATGAGACTGGAACCCCAAATCCCTCTGGCCTTTCTTGGTCTAGCTCAGGCTCAGGTTGTTTAAAAGTGAATGCAATATTCTAGGTTCCAGTTATTAGAGCCCTATTGACAGCTTCCTGCAGGCCATGAGATTTTGATAGTTATAGAATGTTTATTTTTACTTTCTTTGCCATTAGCTATAATTTTTTACTCTACTGAATGTTATTCCTTTTTACATTTCATAACTTTTACAGGCTTTTCCCCATTTATCTTTTGTTCTTTGATATTTTCAGGTGTTCAGCAAGGTTTTAATTTTCCTCATCAAGCTGTGAACTTCTTCCTTTTTCTTTCCAGATAGCTTAATACAGTTTGACATTTCCTCACATTTCCAACAGTCTGTAGCTGCTTCTACACATAGCCACTGTGATTGGAAATGACTGCATATGATTATTGTTAGACATAATATTGTTATTGTACAGCTGCTGGGCATTGCTTTGAATGAATGGGAACCCAAAAGAAAACATATTCTTCTCCCAAACATTTTAGTCCTAAAAAACAAGGCCAAAGCACGAGCCAAGTAAGATTACCATGGATCAACAATAACAAAATATTAGGTGCTAAAAACCTGGCACCCAGGATTACACATATCATTAAAAGCATTACAGAGTCAACCTAGTACACTTTTAAAGTACGAAACTGTGAAAAGCATATACTCTGCACTAAATTTTTGTTATTTTCCAATGTTCCCGTACCAACATTTTAATCATTGTTTTTTGGGCATGTCCCACCCAGCCTGTGCTGTATGTAAGGAAATGAATTATATCAAAACTTAGAGTATTTGCATTGCCCCTTACATGAAAACATGCACCACACATTCTCGTTTCTTCTTGTATTTCTTCTTTTAATATAGTAGAAGATAAATTTGGATAAAGTATAACCCAGCACAAAAGGTGCTTGCAATTTCCAAAATTACTTGCATATTTCCTGTACACAGATACAGTATTTTTTTTTTCTGAAAACATGGTGAGAAAGTATTGCCTTGCTGTGACAAAGTTTTACAATGTAACTGTGTACTTAATGTAGAAAAAACCTGATTTGTTTTAAAGCCTCTGAGTCTCAGCTAGCACTCCTTGGCTCATGTTAAGAACACAGCTAAATACCTTTTCTTTCTCTGTATTTTCTGTATTTTTCATATATTTTTACAACTCTGCGTTATAAATTTACTCCCCACAATCGGGTAGGTCAATCAAAAAGGCAATTTATTAATTCGTTGATAAGGAACGGGCAAGCAGCCCTGGGGATGCGGGGAGTCCGCGCTCCCCCAACACGTCCGTCCTACCCCTGGTCACTGCCCCTTTTACAGGCAGTTTCTTCTTGGGCTGTGTGATGCCTCCTGTGCTGGGGCACAAGTCCGAGCAAGCCCCAGCATGTTGGCTAGCACTCAAGCAGCCGTGGCTACAAGCCCCCACAGCTCTGGACAAGGTTCGAACATGTTTTCAGGTTACACTCCTAGCAAGCAGGTAATAGCAGGAACAAGTTTGTTCATGTTCGTACAAGCCCGTGTTTTTGTTATACATAAAAAGTGGATACAATTCATAATTATAGTGGCAAAAAAAAACCCAAAACAAAACAAAACAACAACAAAAAAACCAAGCAAAAAACCCCAGCAAAAATACATAACAGAAAAAGCCAGTAATTCACTGCAAAGTGATTTAAACAAATATAATGAAATCATTATATTTTCCTTTGTCTCATGTCCATGCTTTACTTTAAGTTCAGTATTCTTGTTTGTATTGATCCCATGTTGTATTTTTCATAATGACAAGAATCACTAGGTAACATCTCACATCTGCAACATGTTTTCAGTATCATTTGCTAATGTTACTGTAAACAAATAATTTAAAGCATTTTATATTAAGTCAGGGATCTTTCAGGCAGGAATGGGTTAAAGTAGAGCTGGCCTGTGTTGGAACAGATGGACCTGGCTCTCCTGGTTGTTGCAAGTTGAACATGAGCCAACAGTGCTCTGACAGCCAGGAGGGACATCCCTGTCCCGGGGGCACCAGGCACAGCATCACCAGCGAGGCAAGGGAGGGATTGTCCTGCTCTGCTCTGCTCTGCTCTGCTCTGGGGCAGCCTCACCTCGAGTGCTGGGGGTGGCTTTGGGTACCACAGGATAACAGAAAACATCCAAAGGAGGACAACAAAGATGGTGAAGGATCTTGAGGGGAAGCCATACGAGGAGCAGCTGAGGTCACTTGGTTTGTTCAGCCTGGAGAAAAGGAGGCTGAGGGGAGACCTCACTGCACTTACAACTTCCTCATGAGGGGAAGAGGAGTGGCAGGCGCTGTTCTCTGCTCTGTTGTGACCAGGGACAGGACCCACGGGAATGGCCTGAAGTTCTGTCAAAGAAGTTCGATATTAGAAAAAGGTTCATGACCTGAAGTGTGGTTGGACACTGGAACAGGATCCTCAGGGCAGTGATCACAGCACCAAGCCTGACAGTTCAGGAAGTGTTTGGACAATGCTGTCAGGCATGTGGTGAGATGGTTGGGGATAGTGCTGTGCAGGGTCAGGAGTTGGACAGGATGATCCTCGTGGTCCCTTGCAACTCAGTATATTCTGTGATTCTGTGATGTGCTTGATGATCAGACTGCTTTCCTGCAAAACAGCTGGGACAGGCTTTTACACTACTTGGACAGTGGTGTCAGGGTGCAGCTGGTGCTGTGAAGTCAGAGATTACAGTTACTTTGTTCCAATTGAATAGCAAAAATAAGCTGAGTTAACCTACTTCTGACTGGCATCAGAGAAAATTTCCAAAACCTGCAGAAGTCAGCTCTCTCCTAGAATCTGTGAGTTTAATTTACACTGGTGGGATGTATAAGGGAATTGATAGGAACACACAGGTGCAGATGCCTGGTGTTGAGAAAAGGTTTTATCCTTGAAAGCCATTGGCAAGGATTTGAGGGCAGAGACAGTGTACCTGGTGTATGAGGAATGCAAAGGGAAAAGGCAACATGAAGTTTGTCAAGAGGAGTGAGCAAAGGGGCATTTCCAGCTATAAGAATTTTTTGTTTAACAGACGAGCCATCTTTACCATGATTTAAGAAGAATCACCCAAGAAGAAAAGGCACTCCATGAAGACAAACTGATGGGGCAAACCCAAACAATTCTTTCAGAAGTTTAATATCTATTTTACTTGGTGGTTTCTATTACGAATGGAGATAAGCACACACAGCTGCAGATCAAAAAAAGACTTTAAGCTAGGCATGCTTACTCTGTGCTGTGCCAGACTCTCTACTGGAGAAGCTGCCAGCACTGTGAGTAAAATATATCCACTTTGTACATACTAGTCAATTTAGGATCAAACCCATTTAACATCCTCTGCAACAGGGACTCAATGCACCTGCACAGCATTTGGTTTTATCAGAACCATTTAGCCCATTTAAGCTAAGAAGACACAAAAATTTCTGCGTCCTTGTGTTCAGACCCATTCATTTTTATTATGGATAGGCTGTCAATTAGCCTAGCCTGCATCAGCAGCAAAATTAACCTGGTAGTGCTAAAATGATGGAGTTGAAAAAAAAATTAGCTTTTACCTGCTATTTTCATGTAAGTGAAGCCAAACGCAATAAAAGCATCACAAATCTTTCGATGTAACTTGGCAAAGTTTTAGTTATATTTTTTCAAGAAACACTGCATCTATTAAAGAAAAAAACAAACAAAACAAACAAACCAAAAACAAGAAGCAACAACAAAACAAACCAAAAACCCCAAGCAAAAAAGAACCCAAATCCAAATACTTCCCTGAAAACACAAGCATAAGAAAAGGAATCCAAATACAGCTGTTTAGTTCCATATTCCAGCCACTGCATCCACAGCAATTCAAATTTAATCCGAGAGTGCATTTACACCAAATTCAAATCCTTTCCTGCCTTCTACATTTGATATTTTCTGTGTTAAATGTCTGTAAGTGTTCTTTCACCACAAATTCATGCCACAATGGCAGCTGTTTAGCAAATAAACTAAAATATAAAATGTTGTCATTGTGAAATAAGATATATTTAATTAAATAAGATAGAGAATTGCTATTACAAGAACGTAAAACTGTAAGGCACAAGATAAAACTAAATTACTACATGGCTGCTCAATTCAATCTAATCCTTGAAGATAAAGATGGAGCCAGAAAATTGCATGTATTGTGAAATCAACATAAGCCCTAAGCAAATATTAACTAGGGTTATATAAACTGATTTATTATAAATACAAGTGTGAATGCTAGAATTAGTTAAGGAAATGCAAACTGAGACACAATAAGGAACAAAATACTCCAGTATTTCTCTAAAATACTGGGAAGCGTACACAAAAAAAATGTGCAATGCCCAGGACATAATTTTTTCTTACCTGATTTGACACACTGTGGAGGGGAAATTATGGAATAGAGGGAAAATGCTACATTTGTTTTTAGCAATTTTTGATAACATATAATTTGTAGAGTTTTTTATGTATTAAATAATAGGTATGATTTAAAAAAAAAACTATTCTGCTTTGGTTTTAACTGTTTTTTATCAAAGTTCTACTTACTAAATTATTAGGAGTGCATATTACACATTGAAGACAGTGCATGAGATGCTTTTTAGTATCAGAGGACTCATATTTTTGTATGGTATGAACAGAAGACTATCTGAAGCAGTTTTACTTATTTCCACATCTCTCCCGGGAAGTCTGCAGAATATGCATGAAGAAGAGAGAGATAAGGGTCATCGGTGTCCATGATAATAATGGTTGCATACTGCAAATACCTATATGTATTCACTTAAAGCTTAGGTTTTATCTTTTGGAGAGGTGAAGATGCAAAATCCTTCAGGCCATACCCATCTCAGTCACAAAATGCTATCAGTAAACTTTATTGCTTGCATTATACTGACCTGCAAGGCAGATTAATTCCTGTTTAACTGACCTTATTGTGTCTACAGTGAGTGAGAATTTTGTGTATTTTGTAGCAGATCTCTCCTGCCGTTGTTTATTTTTTATGGCAATCTTCTTGTGGAAGGAAACATTTTATAAACTGAGAGCTGTAATGGTGTATCTTGGTATCTTATATTACCGAAGAATATCCTGAACTCTTTAGAAAGACCACTGCTTTGTTTGTGAAGCCAGTCCTCCAGAAGGCATTGCCACAGGCTATACAGGCCAATGACCAGAGCTCAAACAGGCATGATCTGGGCACTGTCCGTTCTTAGTCTTGAGCAAGGCAAAGGTTCCATGAGTGGTAGGTACCTGAGAACAGGAGAGAATGAGGCAAGTAGGCATCATGGTGGGACATACCTGCTTTATCGCAGGCCTGGACCCTGCAGACTTCCTCTTCTTTCTAAGTGGAATCATTAGCAAGACCAGCTTTCCATTGTTTGCCTTCCCAAGCTCCATCTGTCCCTGTTTAACTCTGGTGTCCTGAACTCTGAGTTGTGTACAGCACTGATCTCTTAACTTACATTTGGACTCTGAACTGCCCCTTTAGAAGTGGAAGTTGACAGTGGGCAGTGGGTTACACTGACAGCTGACCTGAGCCCATATTCAACCATGTTTCTGATGTGGGCAACCAGAACTGTGACTTTGAGGTTCACAGCAGCAATTAAATGCCAAGCTATGTCTGCTACCTGTGTGCTATCTCTCTGACTGTTCCAAGGCTGTTTTTAGGAAGTCCTGCTCTTTTTTCAGTTCTCCATTTATTATTTTTGCTATTTCAATTATGCAGCTTTTAACATTGCTTTCTAGGCAAGGACTCTTTTCTCAGAGGTCTTAGGGTTCAATTTGTTGGCTTTACGCACCAACCAAAGGAATATAATCCCTCCAGCCAAATTGATCCCATGTTAATTTTTCCTTCATCAGATTCTGGCTTGTCTGTCTTTTCTGCAGTGATATTCAGTGTTGGTCTCCTTGCATGATTGCTCTTGGCCAGCAGTTTTCTTCTCTCCTCCTTATTGCATCTTCCTTCTTTGGCTGGTCCATCCAGTCCCCAGATTCCAGCAATCTCTTTCTTTCCCTCTATGGTCCATCCCCTCCTTCCTGGTCTGTAAACAGACCCCTCAATGCTCACAGTTACTTGGGAGCCAGTTGAAAGGAGATTAAAGCAGTAATGTTTTCTGTTCTTGGTTTCAATCTTATTCAACTTTAAACAGCTTTCAGAAGGAAAACCATGACTTCCTGTAGACTTGAACTTATTTAGCCACTTCATGACATTAAGACTTCTGTGATGTGGAAATCTGTAAAAGGGCAAAAGCAGTCACCAAAGAGGGAATACAGTCTGTTGCTGTTATAATTGCACAAATTCTTTATGATTATATGAAAACTAAGTTATTTTTTTTTAATTTAGCTTTGACATCTTCTTTGGGAAAATTCAGGCATGTTTTCCACAAAAGTGTCAAGAAGCATGTCAGACACAAGATATAGTCCTTCCCTGTTTAAACTATTTTTCTCCATCCCAAGGGATGATGAGCATTTCAAAGAAGGGTTGCCATGACGGTTTGCATGTTGATAAAAGATATATGTACCTGTGCTAGTCTCATTCTCACTATTAATTTAGTTTTGAATGAAAATTAATATGCATGTAGAATAGCATAGATTATGTCAACATGATAGCTGATATTTATATAGCTTGGAAAACAGAATTTTAATGTGAAATTTTGGACAACTTTCCTTTTAATGGTGATGTGGTATGGATTTCATATACTTATTTTTCTGAATTTATTTATGACATGTGAATTCCACTTTGTACTCACAATACATGCTGTACTTAACATGTCCTGAATATTATCCATGATGTTATTCTGAAAGTTCTCTCTGCAGCACAAAACCAGATGAAGCTATTCAACTTTTCCTCTGGAGATTTTGATTCACCCTGGTTTAACCTATGTACAATTCACTGCTGCAGGGCAATAAAATGTGAAAAAGAAAAAAAAAAGAAAAAGAAAAAAAAAAGGAAGTAATGCCAGATGGAAAATGAGAACACTTAGGGAACATGAACAGATGCAGATCTCTTTTCCTACAAAATTTTCATGTCTTTTTACTGCTGCTCCCCAATCCTGATATCCCCATACAGTAAGGTCTTAATCTTTTCTGGATTCTCAAGTTCAAACACACTGACACCTACTACTTTTCTTTCTCTCCTTTTCACTTTCCAACTGTCTGTCTGCAGATAACTTATACTTTCAGGATTTCTTACAAAACCCCTAAATCTTTTTTCCTGGACAGTTCACAGCATGCTTTTCTCATTTATCCTTGCTTTGGAAGACATCCCTTTGCCAATTACTATGCTTGTTATGATGAAGATAAGACAAAATATTCTACTAACAGAAGTTAGAACTAATAGGCAATTTTTAGCTCAATTTCTTTAAACAAAAGTGAAATAACTGAAGAACAACACCCAGGAAACTTCCCAAATGGGAGAAAAAGAAATGAAGCTTCTATTGTTTCATTCATCTAGGATCTGCAGCTTTGATGTTACATGAGGATTACGTGAGCTCTTTTGTCCCAATTACTGAGAGCAAAGTTGAAGAACTTCACTGTGCATTAAGTCTACCAACTTTGATGTTATGTTGAACATTCCTGACTCAAATTTTTTTTGTCAGAATTGGCTGAGAATAACTGGATGCACATCAAAATACTCAGAATATAAACAGTGCAACATCAAAGTGTATATATTTTGATGTTTTTTTCAAGACCAAATAGAACCACAGAAGTGTTGTCAACTGGTTTCCACTGGATTTTGTGACAAATTACAGAAATTGTCCCTTTAATTCTGTCTCAGCAGGATTGGTACTGCTATCACCCTTTTCAAAGGTAACAGGTAACAGGAATATTTTGCAGGCAGGATATAGGAAGGGACTTGGACATTGGGACACAGATACTGAGATGTCTAAAATTTAGATGTTGTGTTGTGGGAATGGAAATTATAATATTCAGTTGAGTTCAACACTCACTTGAATGGAGAAGCAAGTCCTCAAATTTGCATTCACAACAACTGGCACAGGAAGAGTTGGAATTTAAATTCTTAATTTCTTCCTGCATTTAGTAACGTATGAAACCTGGATCAGAACCTGAAAAGTGTTCTTGTGTCATCATCCCCTTGGATAACGTCAAGACTTCTCACACCTGGTAATGCCTGAAAGGTTGCATGTTATTTCTGTTAAATTATTGTATGCTGTGAAGTATTCAATAACTTTCTGATTTACCTTCTGTTTTCAATTAACTTCAGAGTCCAAAACTATGACTGAGTGAAAAAGAAATAGCTCCTTAGTTTAGTTGTTTTTTGGGTTTTTTTTTGAGCAACCTGTTATTTCAGGACAAATGTTCCAGCTTTCATACACACATGCTGCTTGATTTCAGACTTCTGTGTGAATTTATTTTCTTTTTAACTTTAGAAATTTACTGTGAATTGATTCAGTACATCTTGCACCAAGCAATATAAATCTTGAAAATCTTTAGAAAACTCAGACTTTAATTGGAAAGAGCCTGGTGTTTTTTTGAAGTGCAGTTTTGAAAATGTGGTGTTAATGGACATGGTTTAGCAGTGGTTAATGGTTGTACATAAAGAATTTAAAGGTCTTTCTCAGAGTAAATGATTCTATGATCAACTTCTTAAGAAAGCTAATTTGTCCCATTTTAATCAAAAGCTGGAAAATGGTAGAATTAATGGGGGAAAAAAAGTAAAAATTTAATGTCTTGTGCTCATTAAATTTTGTTTTGCATAAAAAATAGCTTCACTTTTTTGAATCTTGAAATATGTACTTGAAGAAGGCTGAGTACAGCTAAGGAGGACTTGCATTGCTTGGTGGATTCGTGATTTCTGACAGTAAATGAGAAAAATCATTAGGACCCAAAAATTATATTATGTCATATGTAGCTAGTTACATTTTCATTCAAATTCTGTCTAATAACTGGCATTTTCCTGAGACTGGCTAAGAAGTATAAATACTGGAATATGGGATTACTGTTTAGTCTAGTATACCTCTTCTGAAAATGGACTATATCAGCTTCTTGGAGAAGCACGGGAGGAATATTCTACAAAATTTTAGAAATTTTCTCTATATGCTTTTTTATTTTATTTAGCCTGCTCAATTACAATTTAAGTTTTGAGCTAAAGCATAAGGATTTTGAAAATCTTGCAAATATTTAAAAAATAAGTAATTCTTATAAATGGGTCTAGCTGCTTCACTTCCAAAGCTATCTGAAGTGCAGCTGAAGACTTTTTCCCTCTGCTTCTCTGGACTTCTTCTGTGCTTGCTGCATCCACAAGTAATTAAGACAGGTCTGACGGGTTTGTTGCTTCAAAAAAATGCTGTTTCTGGCTCTTTCCCCTGGGATTCCTTAGAAAAGAATAAAAATCAGATAGTGAAAAAATTAGTTATGTCTATCCTTAAAATTCTGTGTCTTGGTGTTAATAATATTCTATTTTACTGTATTTCTACTCAAACTTCTGCACTCTGGTCCTTTTATTATGCATCTAAAATAAGTTCTGAAGGGGAATTTAGTTTTTTAATCATAAAATCATCTAATATCTTGGATTGAAAGAGACCTTAAAGATCACGTAGTTCTAGCCCCCTGCCATGGACAGGGATGCCTCCCACTAGACCAGGTTGCTCCAAGTCCCATCCAGCCTGGCCTTGAACTCTTCCAGTGTGTGGTTGTGGGGCATCCACAGCTTCTCTGGCAACTGATGCCACCCTCAGAGTAAAGAATTTATTCCTAATATGCAACATATACTCTTTTCAAAGTCATTACCCCTTATTCTGTCACTTTATTAAAAGTCCCTCTCCAGATCTTTCATAGTCCCCTTCAGGTACTGAAAGACTTTACAAGGTCTCCCTGGAGCTTTCTCTTCTCCAGGCTGAACAATCCAAATTTTCTCAGCCTTTTCTGACATGTTTTCAGGGAGCTGACTAAGCCAAGCTGCTGTTCAAATCATGGCTCATTGCAATGTTACATCTGGTTTTGCAGGACTGCTTCCAGCTAAGGATTGAACATTTCCAAGGGTGAAGGTCCCACAACTAGTGACTACTTTCACTTTGGAAAATTTAGAATAAAAATTTATTATATTCACTCTTTGGCCTAACTCCCTCTCTCTTATATACACATCAGCTCTTTGATGGAAATGCATGTGGCCTAAATTCTATCTCTGTCCCCATTCATGGTATTTCCTATTGTTTGGCTGCAGACGTTCAGAGGCACATTGTCAATAGGATCAGCAGGGGCCGGTCCTTGGCTGAAATGTAGGGCTCCTGGATCTAGACTTCTGACTGTCATACACAGCTGCAACCTTCTACCTTGGTGCTAAATGCCAAGCACTTTGTCACCTGTCACATAAATCAGAGAGAGCCAGAGTTTTCTATTCTAGCTGGGTTTGTGTGCCTTCCTCCTCACTGGGTGCTTTCCAGGAGTACATTAATCAATATGACTCACGGCTGTCTCTGGTGGTTTTTTTTTTGTTTTCAGTCAGCTTCTCCTCAGAGGCTGTGGCCTAGCCACCCCACAAAGAGCACAGCTTTCCTCAGCCTTTCCCAGTTGTAGGAACTAGGGAGCGTTGAGAGACAGGATGAAGTTCTTTTAGGAGATTTTTTTTTTTTTGAGTGAGAGAGATGAGACATTTTTATTTGAGACATCTCTTTCTTTTGATCTATGCTGTCATTTTCAATGTGAATTTCTGGGTTTACATTATCTGCTAGAATGTCAGATCATTGTGATGGAAGCCAGACATTGAGAGAGATAGATACACTTATGGAGAAATAAGGACATTTAATTGAGACCAGCAGAAAACTAATATTGTGGTAATATTTAAAAATGGTAAATGGGACAACCCAAATAATTATAGTCCTGTCAGGCTGACATCGATCCTTGGTGAAATAAGGGAACATCTGATATAGGGCTCAGTTAGGAAAGAGCTGAAGGATGGAATTAATGCCAATCAACATAAGTTTATGGAAAATAGATCCTGTCAAACTAAGCTGGTATTTTTTATTTTATTTTTTTTTTTTTAGATTACAAGCTATTTTTAAAAGCAATAGTATTGATGTACCATACTCTACAAGCTATTTGACTAGATAGTGCATAAGGCTTTCATTAAGAAACTAGAAAGACATCAAATGCACATGACATACATTAAATGGATTGCAACCTTTTCTTACAGATGGATGACATGATCTAATTGCACATGCACTGTCATCCTGTGGTAGAATTTTCAGAATATTTGTTCCTCAACCACATGCAATTTAACACTTTTACAGTATCTAGGAAGAAGTACAAGATTATCACTGATGAAGTTTACTAATGATCAAAGTAAATTTTTCTTGCGAGGAGCATAGTTCACTTTTCCAGTGAATCTGTGAATATTTGATGATCTGGACACAAATCCTGTCTAAGACCAGCTGTGAAGTCCAACAGCTAAGAGGAAAGCGTTTACAATAATACTATTTTTGTATGTTTAACTGTCAAAGGATTTAGAGAAAGAAGGCGGTAGAAGAAATAGCTTTTAGTAGGTCAAAAAATGCAGTTAAAAATGTGACCTGTCTCCCTAGCTATGTGTGCATCTTCACTTCATCTAGACCATCCAGTTTAGTAAAGAAATTTGCTTTTGCTCTTCATCTTTCCTTGCAAAGAATACTGGCTGTGCAAAGTTGAAGATTATCTCAGAGCATGTCATCTTTGACAATGCCGGAAGGTTAATCAGTAGTTAATCTGTGGTTAATTAATGCATCACAGTCTGGTTAAGAGAGTTAATCTAATTCTCAAGTATATAACCAAGAGACTCCTGTGTTGCCATTCCAGCAGTTGATTGTTATTTGTTTTAAAAAATATGTTGCAAATTTAGGGTGAAATAAGGTACAGGAATTGAAAAACCTGTGTTGAAAAACCTGTGTTGAAAAACCCAGGTGGGCCTTGGATGAAAATTTCTTAGACAGACTGAATGACTTTCTAAAGCAGATCCCTAAGAAACAGAAACTCACTGAGGGCATTTATGTACTTTTTTCTTACTACACACCTGCTTAAAAACCTTTCTCAGCATTCAGGAAATCCTAATATCTCAAACTGTTTTCCATCCTCTCCCAGGAGGGAATGTTATAGGTAATACTGGTATTAGGTTTCCTTCCTTTTTTTGCTGACTCCCAAATCTTCATACAGTGATTTCCATCAAAACCATCCCTGAGTAGCACTATCTCCCCTTTTGTCCCCAAAAGTACATGTTCTTTGGTAGCCTCCATTGGCATTTGTTAGCCACCACTGGTACCTTGGCTCCCCCTCAGTGCATCCCTTCATACTAACCAAGATTTTACCTATAGCACCTGAAATCCTTCACAGACATTTTGTCACCTGCTATGCTGTGACCCTTGAGGCACAAACTAATGTCTATGCAGCATGGCAGTGAAATAAATCAGAATATATTGCAATATCTGATCTTAACACAGACTACCCCATGCGTGCCCCAAACAGAAACTTAAAAGAAACCTTTAAAAAAAAATTCTAGACCTGCATGAATCAATTGACTACAGGATATTTCTATTACTTTGGCATTTCATCAATGTTTCTCCTAGGGCTTGTCTGTAGTTGCAAGTTAATTTGAGCAAAGGTGGGCTGTGAATTTAAAATTAAACAACTACTCCTGAGTAAATCCACATAGTCTTCTGCTGGAAAAATAGTGATATACTCTTATTTAGTAAATCCATCCAGAAAATTTCCTCTTCTCCATCAGAAAAAATTCAAGAAGGTATTTCAACAGCAATGGTGTTTGGCAGCAAGAGAATAATTTCTGTAAAAACCACTTTTTTTTTACTTCAGAGTTCAAATCTACCTACTGGTCCTACTGTGGGCCTATCTCTTCTCACTTCCACGCCTTCTGCCAGTCCCACTGGAGGTTACGCCACAGCCACTGGTCAAGTGATTTTCTCTTACAGTAAACAGCAAGAGCTCTAGGAGATAGCTTTTGACTATATTCTAACAGGTCCCCTTTTAGCTTCTCTAGCAGCGTTTGCTACTGAGATCCAGGGAGCTTCTAATTTTCCATCTTGCTTTATGCCATCTATTATAAGCATGTTTCCCCTAGGATAATTTCCCAGTCTTCTGTTACACTGAGTTTTCATGTGTTTCAAGACCTCCTTTTGGGCGAACTTTCCACAGGTTAGTGCATACTATTTTTCTTTCCCTCATTTGCATACCTGAATTTCCTCTGATTTAATTTATTCTCATGCTCATCATCTCCTACCCTTCCCTGGGGCTAATTTTCTTTCAAAGTTTATGGACTGGAGTTAGCTCTCTTTTTCTGTATATGGACTAGTTTTGAACTTAAGATATTTTTTATTATAATTGCCCCATGGAGCAATTTTTCAACATGAAGTACAGATCATCAGTGTGTGTGTCAGATATCAGGCTTTCACAACACAGAGTAAAATTGTATAAATTGTGTCTAAGTAATATAATTGTGCCCAAAGGCCAAAGAGATAAAAAACCCAGACTGGTGTTGTGTAAATGGATGGATAATAATTGCTTGTGTCCCAGAGGTCTTACAATCTAAATTTTTTTTTTGTCTTTTAACTTAATTGCAAATAATTAATATTTATCACTTTTAACAACAAAATCCCAGTCTGGGATCTGCTTTCTCCACCCCACTTCCCATTCTATATTCCTGTCTGCTTATTCAGTCCACTTGAGAAATAGTAGGTAGAAATAGTGCTTTAATCAGCCATTTTAGGGCACACTAAAGAGTACTTCTGACTGGGAATGGTAATGACTATCAGATTCAAATATCTATTACCTGCTACAGAGCAATGAGGCTGATGAAGTTTATGCAGGTACTGCAGATGTATTTGAGATTATCCAAGTTCAATTGAGTGAAAGTAGCTATGGATGATTTGCCCACTTAAGCAAAGAAGCAATTTTTGCTTTTCCTGTGTCTAAGGACTCCTTAGAACTAAATTAGCACCTATATTTTGGGTTGAATTAAAAGTAATGTCTATAGTAAAATTATTTCTTCGGTATCCATCTAATATTATAGCTGTTAAAATTATGATAAGAACTTCTAACCAGTGAGAATGAACTTTCATGGATCTGTAGTAATCTTTTGTGTGTGTGTGCTCTTGTAATGCACTCTCCATCTAGAGAGAAAACGTTGTAAAATATCCCATACTGCAAGGCATCAGGACTGGATCAGGCCAGAGCAAGGTTTTTTTTAGAAATTAAATCGGAACTATGGTAATACAAGACAAAAATGAGGGGAGGGCTTATCTGACAGTGCTACAATTCCATGTTCCTTGTCTGCTGGGATTGCCCTGATAGAGTGGGTCACAGGCCTGTATTTCACTAATGAGGTTAATCAAGACCCTGGGAAATGGGCACAGACACTGCTTTAGGGGTTGGGCTATACACACGGGGTCTGGTAACAAACCTCAGCAGCGATACTTGCAAAATTCCTCTGGCAAATCATGGATTAAAGACCATTTATTTCTAGCTTTTGTTATGAATCTATGAAGGACTCAGACTCTTTAAGAAATATTTTAGTGAAGAATTTTTTTTTTTTACTTCTACAACAAAAGGTTGCATTTCCCAAGCACGCCATTTGACTTTCTTGTTTTTGCTAACTCATCATCAAGTTCTTCAATAATAAATTGCTTTAAATGAGAGACATATCCTCTTATCTTAATTTTAACAATTTTGACTTTTGCTTAGGAATCCTCTACTTTTCTACCATAAGGAGCTAAAGAAAGAGGCCCAGTTTTTAAGATGTTGCCTGTATTCTGAGTTTTCAGAACACAGTGAGGGCTGATGTAACTGTTATTTTTTTGATTAGGATTTTTGTTCTTATCCTACTCTGTAAATGGCTGATACCTTGACAAGTAGTAATCTAGGTCCTTCAGGCTTCTAGAGGAACAAAATACTAAAAATCCCATAGACACAGGTTTGTGGCAGAAATTCTGTGTAATTTGTATTTTTTATGCTTCTATGGAACAGTCAAAACTCCTATGGGATCAAGAATTTTGAACTAAAGGTGCAAATCGTGAAATATATTTGTCCTTATGCTGGAGCAGGAGTATTGCTGGAAAAATATTTCAGCCTGTGTCTTGGAAAATGTGATTAATTGTCAAATGAGTATCATCAAAATATTGTATTGCTTATGAGAAAATCCCCTCTAAATATAAATGCAAGAATATAAAAATCTAGCTATGTAAACCCAGTAGAGGAAGACAGAAGAAATGGCCTGGCAGGGGTTTTAAGAGGACTTCACTGTGCAGATGTAGAAGGATGGATGAGAGATCAAGTGACATTAATGAAATCTCTTGCTCTTGCTAAGGAACAGCCTGAATGGTCCAGTCCTCAGCTGGCAAGCATTTATGTTTCTTGTTAGTGCAGATGTCAGCTCACCTGCATGCAGCCTGGTTCTGGAACCACTGGCTGCCTCTATACTGTGAGTACCACCAGCTAAAGATCAGCAACTGCCAGCACAGCTCGCACATGCACAGATAAATTCCCTTGACCCTTCAAACAGAACAGTTGTGGCCAAGCTTCAGTTTGGGGATATTCCCTGGGCTGCACTGGCCCTTGCACAGTGCCTAGGCAAGAGAGAGAGAGAGACCTGAGAAAGTCTCATAAGTTCTTGGGGTCTGTGGCAGGGAATATTTCAGTGAAGAATCCATGGAGCGAAGCTAATTTTGCATTAAGCATTTCCCAGCCCATTTTCAATGGCAGGCAAATTTAGAATAAGAAGAATTTGTCAGTAGGTAAATTATAAACAGAGGAAAGAACTACATTTGTCAAATTGGTGATTTTCTACCGATTCTTCACTCAGCTCCAATTCTCAGCTATATCCCAGCTGTCCTGAGGATTAATTAGTTAATATTTATGGAGCACTGTGAAAATGAGGGCTGCTAGAATGGTGCTAAATGTTTTATTTACATGGTTTATAAACAGCAGCCAGTCGGTCCCACATGGGGTTCAGCCCATCACAGTGTTCACAAATTTCCACTGCAGGTTGAATCAGGATGGCTTTTATCATGATGTAATGTATTTTTATTGCTGTAGTAGAGCAAATGTATCCTTTAAATTATGTGATTAGTTTCAGTACAGCTCACTCTCTGGAATAGCTATCATAAAGTGTGAGACTTTGAAAGCATTGCCAAATTTAAATTTAGACTTCAGTGTATGATTTCATGTCAAAAATTAATGCACAACCTCATTTGTCAGGCGGCATTATTGATTTTATAATGTGTAATGTTTTTCTTATTGAAAAAGTGTTCCCAGGCCTGAGCTTATTAACACAGTGTTGATTACTCTTTGGGGGCAAGCAAACGGTTTTTCCATTTATTAAAGATGATAAGAAATGGGAAATCATGGTTTTTATATACACATTATTTGAATGAAAATTATAGTTACTGATTAAATAATACGAGGTTTGAAAATTTAAATATAACACAATGCTTCCCCTTTATAAAATTGTGCAAGTTACTAGAAAGTCTGCCTGTATTTAACAGACATATTAGGAGTGTCACCTCTCTTTTTCCTGTGAACTAAGTTTGCACCAAAGCAGAATATTGTTTATTTTTTTATCAATGCCTGTGTCAACTAAAGTAATGACACTCTGCTTGAGACATCTTCATGTACATAGAGTGCATATTCAAAAATTCCAGAGGATTATAGTTTCTGTAAGGAATAAACATGAAGAGTGCAGATGACTGCTAAGAAACCTAAAATTGAAGGGTTTGCAGTAGCTGGGGAATGTTGCATTCAGTTTGGGTTTCTTTTATGTTTCCTTTCCTCAAAGACAGTCATGGGATTTAGATAACAAATTTTTATTTTTTATTTTTTTCATTTGGATGATGATGACTTGTGGCAATCTCAGTTTAAGCTCTTACTAACTGAATAATGAAACTTCTCTCTTTACCTGCACTTCCTGTAGGATTATAATGACAAAATCTGTATAATGCTGCAGTAGTGTAACATGGCATATTTAATCAATGAGGCAAAGATCGAGCTTCTGGCCTTACTGAAATATTTCTAAACTCCACTGACTTCAGTACGGCCAAGACTTTATTAGTTATTTCCCATGACACTGCTCAGCAGGTACCCTTGTACCCTGATGCGTGCTCAGTTCTCAGTTCCTCAAATGAAGATTTAGATAGAAGAGATGCTCAGTTCATATTTTTCCCTAAAAGCTGTCTTATTTGCACATTCTGGTTTTCACTAGGGATATTTCTGGCAGGAGCTCCCCTTACGTTGTGTAAACACATAAATAAGCTTTGCAGCAATTAATATTGGTCCACTTTCAAGACTATCCCCACATCTCTACTCCTTTGGAATCCATTATCAACTTTTTCATTATTAACACACCACTCAATTTGGCTTTATAGATTGCCTATAAACTCCTTCTATTATGCCATGTTCATGTTTATATCCCAAGTCTTTCTCTGCCTCCCAGAGGAGCCTGGGGAAATATGTGTTACTTTCAAAACATGCAGCACTGGGCTGTTATGTTGCAGGGTTGATAGTGGCTGAATAGGCAACTTAGAAGTAATTCTTCATGTCCTCTCCTCCTTGATAGCTCAGAGTCTTGGTCTCCCCTGGAGATTCTGTGGCAGATGGTGGTAAAGTTGAAATTAGCTGAAATCTTGCACTCTTCCAATTATTATGTTCCTCCCTGGAATGTGAAGCAAGAGTAGATATATTCTTTAAAGGAAACTGATATGGGTCTTGGGCAGGCACAGCAGGGAATTCATTGAAGTATCTTCGTGTGAGTTTTCAGCCTCCTCTCCTCCTCGTGTCCACTTGGATTTTTAATTATCTTTCAGATCCTCTTTTCATTTTGCTTGCTCAGAAATGCAGAATAAAGCCTACCCCCTGTTTTCCATCCAATTCACTCACAGTCTTCTGTCGCAATTATTGTACTATAATCCTCTCTCTCCATTTTAATCCTTTTCCATAGTCAGTTTATTTCAGAATAAGGGTTCTTATCCTTTGATCTATTAATTTAGAGTTTAACCTTATGCTCTCTTTCTGCTTTTTATTTGGGGCATTGCTGAGGATTGTTTAAGTGGGAAGAAGGCAGAGCAGGGCCTTCTTATTGCACATTAAGGATGCCCGAAATGAAGGTATTAGGGGAGTCCTCCTAAGGGATGGCTGCTGGGAGAAAAATGCAATTTGGATTTGGATCTGAAAGCTAAGCAGGGTAGGGAAGCTAGAAATGAAAGAGCTGGGCAACATTACTCTGATGTTCATTCACCGATTGAAACATCTTATGGTTTAATTTGCTGACTAACTTCAAATAAAGTGCAGCTGAAGTATTTTGAAAAGCAAAAATTCCACCCCCCATTACAAACACACACACATATACACCACATCCTGTAAATGGTTTTGATTATTCTCCAAAGTGAGTATCTGAATTTGGTACTGAATTTGGTACTCACTTGAGTACCAAATTCTTGAAAATAATAAACCCCCAAAATAATATTTTTTTCTGAAAAGTCAAGAAATACTTGGGAATGAAGTGAAACTTTAAATTGAATGAAACTTTTTCTTTCAAGTTGAAAAATCTATTCGTTGCAGGAGCCTGTTCGTGTATTGGAGGTAGCAACCTTAACAGCAATATTGTTTAATAGAAAATGGGAGAACATACAAAAAGGGAAAGACAGAATGCTTGCCTGAGTGGACAAGACAGGGAGTATTACACAGTTAAATAGGTGGACCCAGCACAAATACTGAGCCATTGCAGAAATTTGTAGCTATTTTTCCTCTTATTCTTTTAGGTGCTGCTGTATGTCTCATCTTTTGTGGGAGAAGGGGAAAGGATAGAGGCTGGAATCAAGAAACTCATTCACATTTGGATTGGCAGAAATGTCCATGGGGAAAGAGGAGCTCTGAGGTGAAATAGTTCTTTAGCTTCATACTTCCTACATAACTGCAAGGAAACAATCCCATGATTCGATTCCTCTTCTACAAAATGGGAATAAAACATCTCTTACTCAGAGAGGTGCTACAAAAGACAAAACCCAACAGCTGAAATCAAGCTTTTCAATGAGAGGGGCCACTAAAACAGTCTGCTCAGGAATCTTAACTCCATTTGGCTTCAACTACAAGCTCTATGAAGTGTGTGGTTTTCTCATGACAGTGTACAGGTTGAAGATCCAGTTATGTAAATGAAGGATTTTGATAGTAAATAGCAAAATAGAAAAGAAAAAAAGAAAAAAAGAAGAAAGATTGCAAAGATTTCATGAAAATGAGAGCAACAGCTTCTTTGGAGTCTCTACAATCTGTCATGTAAATAGAAAAGATTCAGACATCTGCAAAGTACTTCTCATACATATGGGGACACATTTCAGATTGTCTATCCTGCACCCAAAACATTGCACTGTGTTCTTTTGCATATTGGTGCATTTGCAGCAAGGGAAAGTAAAAAAAGCTGCAGTCACCACCCTCAATTTGCCTGCACAAATTAAGTGTACTTCAAGGTCTCCCCTAAGTGTCTTAATTTTTTGTCCACCAGACACACACCGTACTCTAAAAGTGTGTGCCTGGAAGACAACAACATTTATACCCTCTAAAGGAAAAAAAAAGCTTGACAAAATATCAGATAGAAAAAAAATCTGCTTCAAAATCAGGTCTTTCAAGGCTGTGACTTTTGCTGAGGGGAAAAATAAAAAAATCATACATTTGCTTATCTAAAATAGTGGCACTAAAAATAGTGCCATTTCCAAAAATGTAAAATCCCTAAAAAATAAGAGTGTAAGAAGCGGATCAACTTCTTTTATGTTGCATCTTCAAATCTGAAAAATGTTGTGGCTTTATTTTAAACAGCCTTGCCTGCAGTGAATTGTAATTATTTTAAATAACCACAGACTATTCTAGTGGCATTTCTTAATTAGCTGCTACATTCTTACAAATGACAAATGTCTGAAAATCTTGATGAATTCTGATACTACAATATATGTATATGTGAAAATTTACTGTCAGATTGGAACCTCATGCCCTCTGGTGTGATATTGTGCTGTAATGATGCCAGTGGCCAACACACAGTAAAAGTGACCTCTGTTTATCTGGACAAAAACTGCATATGGTTTTATATATTTTTGTCAAAATTTCTATAAAAATTAAAGCAAGTGCCAAGACTTCAAGTACTTGAAAACTGTCAGCAAAGAGAGAGGATTCTGCTAAGTCTGAATCCAGCTGTGGCTTCTAGTTCTGGGCCAGGTTGTCTTCATGGGCACAAGGAGGCAATGCTCTGAGTAGCACTTGCTTTTTCTACTCTGAAAAGATTGGTGGTCTGCTGAGTTTTTTGCATAATGTTCTGTGACTAAGGTAACCTTAGTGGTGCATATACCTCAGCTTTGTAGCATATATAGACTCAAGTAGATGGGAAAATATGTCCTGTAGTCTAGCTGATTATTAATATGTCTGCTTCTTTAAAAGGTCAACCTTTAACAATCAATTCTGTGCAAGAGATGTTTTTTTGAAATCTTCTGATTTTGATTCTCTTAACCCCCCTGAAAAGTAATAGAGGTATAAATATTAAACATCCTATTTCCTTTACAACTTGGATTGATTGGGGGTGGAATTCTGAGGCCCAGTATGATTCATTCCACAAAACCAAAGAAAATCACTCTGTGATAGAATAATGGAGTACAACAGGACAGATTAGAACACATTTCATCACAGGTATCAGCCCAAAACCTAAATTGCTATGGTGTTAATATTCAGACTAGGGAAGAGCTGTGGATTTGTCCTCAGAGATCACAATTTCTTCTCCTTACTTTAACCTTTCTCCGTTAGACTTTTAACTAGCATCTTAGACCTTGGTTTTGCATTTGAGCTCCACATAAACAAAATTCCTCAGTGGAGATCTTCTAGGCTCAAAAATGTGTTGTGTGGGTTTGATTGTGAACCAGGAGCTAATACTGAAAAGAGTGCTTCCCAGAATGATTGTAAACCTGAATGCTGAGTTGATTCATTCTTTGATAATTTTTTCCTATTCTTTTTGGTCAAAAAAAGGCAATGGTGTATTTTTCAGCAAGTACTAATACTTTTTGATCTTTTCTGTGCTTGTTTGTTACAAGTAAAAAAAAAAAAAAAAAGCTTTGATGGCTTAGAGGCTTTGAGTGGAGAGTAATTTAACAGTATTTGTCCTATCAAGTTATGAGAGTCTCAGGATCAGGTTGCATGCCAGGGCAGCAGTGAAATTGCTCTAATGAATACACTTATTCATCTGTGGGCTTTATTGTACAACCAAATGGTAATTGTCTGACTTCCAGAAACTGTCTGACAGAGTTGTTTGAAAATGTGCTCTTCCCCTTTTTATTTCCAAATTCCTTGTCATGAACACTTTTTATTTTCAACTGTTTATATGACAAAGGCTGAGTAAAAGGCTGAGGTACTTAATGCCTTCTTTACTTCAGTCTTTAACGAGGTGTTCTTCAGGCACCCAGCCTCTGAGCTGGAAGACAGGGATTGGGAGCAGAATGAAGCTCCATAATCCAAAGGGGTCAGCAGCCACCACCTAGAGACAAACAAGTCTTCGGTCCCCGACGGGATTGACCCGATGGTACTGAGGGTGCTGGTGGAAGAGCTCGCTGGGCTGCTCTCCTTCATTTACCATCAGTGCTGGTCAACTGGGCAGGGCCCACCTGACTGGAGTGTAGCCAGTGTGTCTATAAAACAGGACACAGGCCTGTCAGCCTGACTTGGTGCTGGGGAGGGTCAAGGAGCTGTTCACCTTGAATGTCATCATGCAACACGTACAAGGCTACCAGGGGACCAGGCCCAGACAGCCTGGGTTTCTGAAAGACAGGTCCTGCTTGGTCAGCCTGATCCACTATGACAAGGTCACCCTCTTGGTGGGTGAGAGAAGCACTAGATCTTGTATTCCTGAACATTTTTGAAGGCTTTTATGCCATTTCCCACACCATTTTCCTGGAGAAACTGGCTGTTCATGCACTGTTCACTGTGTAAAACGCTGTCTGAATGGCTGGGCCCAGAATGGTAGGGAATGGAGTCACATCCAGCTGGTGGATGGTCAGTAGTGGGGTTCCCCAGGACTCAGTGTTGAGGCCAGTTCTGTTTTATTTCCTGAAGGGATCAAGGGCATCCTTAGTCAGTTTGCCAACAGCACCAGACTGGGTAAGATTATTGATCTTCTGGAGGGTAAGAAGGTCTGCAGGGGGATCTGGACAGGCTGGATTGATGGGCTAAGACCAACTGTATGAGGTTGAACAAGGTAAACTGCCATGTCCTGCACAGGGGTCATGACAACAACCCCAGGCAGTGGTACAGGCTGAGGAAGAATGGTTGGAAAATGCCTGGCAGGAATGGACCTGGTGGAGCTGGTCAACAGCAACTGAACACAAGCCAGCATGTGCTGGTGGCCAGGTGGCCAAGAAACCCAATGGCACAGTGGCTTGTATTAGACATAGTATAGCCAATGGGTTGGGCAGTGATTGTCCTCTGTGTGTCAGGGGAGATGGTATCACTCTCTACAACTACCTGAAAAGGGATTACAGCCAGGTGAGGATGTTATCTTTTCCCAAGTAACAAGCCATAGGGTGAGAGGAAATTGCCTCAAGTGGTGCCAGGGGAGGTTTAAATTGGGTATTAGAAAAATTTCTTAATAGAAAAGTTGTCAGGCACTGAAAGACTCTGCCCAGGGAAGTGGTTGTCACCATCTCTGAAGGTATTTACAAGATGTGTCAGTGTGGGGCATGGTTTAGTGGTAGACTTGGCAATGCTGGGTTAATTGTTGAGCTCAGTGATCTTAAAGGTCTTTTCCAAACTGAGCAACTCTATGATTTATATTCCTAAACATCTGTGGCTTGGAAATATTTTCTTACTTTAAGTGAGCACATTTTATGTGTTTATTTACTTGAGACATCTGAAAGTAATGTACAATGATAAACAGATATTCTTTATATTGCAATTTGTTTTACCTAAGAAAAAAAACAAACTTTGTAAATCTTGAATGGTTTCACATAATAGGGCTTATCTGTTTTAAAAAAAAATCTGACTAATAGTAGACTGGGAAGAATTATAAAAGACAGTTACACACAGAGCATTTTTCACTATTGTCCATTATGTGTTTTTATGTGACAAGGACATGTTTAAAACAAAAAAAGATGCTTCAAGGTGTTATTCTGCCAAGTTATATTCTTGTTAAAATGCATGAATGGTCACCTTCATCTAAACTAGTGGGAAAGCACATATGAAATCATTCCCAGTTTAGAATACCTCTAAGGTTTACAGATGTCTATATAAATGAATGAAACAAAAGATATAGTATCTCTGTCTCACATGCCCATAAAACACTCACAAATACTTTTATGTACTTATACAGATATGCATGCATACACAGTTTCATACAGAAGGTAATTTATCTTCATGAAAATCTTTTCAGTGTAGCCAAAACCCTTTTTCCACTGAGGAATATGGTAACACATGGCTATAAATGGTATGATACAACACAGCCAGTTTGGTGACCCTTGACAGTTTTTCTCTCCAAATATTCCTATATCTGGAGAATAGTTTGTTTTTTTTTAAGACTTAATGTCCCTGACCTGCCTGTGAGGGAGGAAATTGCATGTCAATATAATATGGTTTGGGGACTGTGATGACCTTCTTAAAATTTGGATTAAAGCCACAATTTTTTAATGTTATTGCCCTATTGTTATTGTGAGGTGTTGCAATAATATTTTTAAATCACATGAAAATAAATGCTAAGATGGAAATTAAAGATTTCATATGTCTCTACCATTCTTTACCCTTCATTGTACCTATACAGTACTTATAAGCATTTAAAGCTTATTAAAATGAGGATTGAACACAGTGGTCTGAGAAAGAAAGAAAGAGAGAAATAAAGAGTTTCAGTCAGATTTTCTTTTATGATTTCTCAGTGAATCTCTGTAAGGTCTGTCCTTCCTAGAAATATAATGGAAGGGTACCTGGATTGCTCTGGGATTGGAAATATGATGTAGAGTCTTTTATTTCTGCATTGTCAGTACAATGCCAGTCTAAGTCTATGACTGAAAGTTGTCACCATCTGATGGCTCTTCAATAGGCCATTGGAAATGAGTTTCATGGTTCCAGTTTCCAGCAGTGAGGCATCCACATCAGAAAAGCCATCATTGCACTTGGCAGTACTAATTGGCACCCTTGTCACCAGCCAAGGACTATAATGGGCTGATGGTAGTCCCTTCAGATCAGAGCTTAGGAACATTGCTGTTAAAGCTTTTATTCCTGCTCCCTGTGCAGTACATTTTTTGTGGACAGACAGAGACATTTCCAGAACTGCCAATCTGATACTTTTTATTTCTCACAAGTTACTATACTCTAATATAAAACATTTTGTCAGAAAATTTTTGCAGAGGTTTACTGTGTTTTTGTGTTCTATTTTAAAATAATGCTTTTCAACAAAGATGTTAAGAGCATATTAGGACTCCCTACATTGTACACTTACATGTCAATAGTTTTGGAGACTATAATTAAAATCATCCACTATCTTGGGTACCCATGTTACTTCCATAGTGTCACAGAACTTTGTCTTCTTAATGTATTCTTGCTGTATCCTTTTGAGATGAGAACACCTAGTCTTGTCTTTTTAGAAAAGTGAAATAAGGGATGTGGACAGATCTTCTTCCAATTTCAAATGTACTGATTTGTAGAAATTTCTGTCCTCAGCTGCACTCCTCCTAGAAGTTACTGACTCCTCTGCTGCTCTGGCAGAGCAGTTTATATAAATGTCCCCCATGTTGCTCCGGGGAAAATCAGACTAACTGTTTCAGACCACACAATTATTCTCCTAGAAGTAGCCTTACAAATTTTGCCTGAAGGCACCTGGAGAATTTTCATACAAGCCTTCACCACTGTTTACATGAGCTCAGTAAATTCTTGTAGTGTGTAACAATGAGGCCCTAATTTCCTCTGCTGACAAAGATGTGACCAAAAGAGAAAGTTTTTCTAGATTGAAGGCACAAGAAACCTTACTAGATTTTAGGGCAAAAAAGTAACTTAGGTAAGTGCTAGGCTAGCCAAATGACACTAGCACCTAGCCGGGATACTTGCTGCCAGACGAGCAGTTTAAAAGGATTGATGCTATTAACAGAATTCATTGCTGAACCAGAGTAGGGCCCAGTTCAGCAGGGCACATGTTTTCTTTAAGGATTTGAATATTTCTTTAAAGGCAATGAAATAATTTACATATTAAATCTCAGGTTCTTGCTTCCACACCTTGATGAACTGATCTTTATGGTAATAGCAGCATTTAAAAAACTTTGAAAAAGATTGAAGGAACTTGGGACATGGAGAGACAGAGAATAAGAGAAAAAACAGGAAATAAAGGGAAAGAGAAAGATGGAGATAAGAAAGGTAAAAGAAAGACAAAGCCTCAAATTTCTATTATTTTGCTAGAGTCAAAAGTTATTTAAGGTTCTGCAACTTGTTTCAAAAATTAGGTTTAACTTTTAGTATTTTGCCTGTGGTCAGATCTAGTAGTGCCAAAATACTATGAGAAAAGCTGTTTTAATATTAATTTTGGCCATGGACAGAAGCAGAAGTGTGAAAAATCTCACCACGAGCAATCTTTCACATTACATTTCCTTCCAGTCTGAAGTTTCAAGCAGTTACGATTAACATTTGATTTTGGATCCTAATCTCAACTGAACCCAGACTTTTTCAGGTACTGTCATCACTAATTAAGAGAGTTGAATCCGTGTTTACGTAATAATAAATAGCTTTTGAGAGCTGCATCTGAGAGGATATGAGATCCAATGAACTTCCATTATACCAGTCCTTCAGGAAAATATGATAAATGGTGGAAGTCAATACCATGTACTCTGATCAGGGTGAAAATTTTGTGGTTACAATTCTTTTATAAGTCTTTTGAGTCTTGAGAGTTCTACACTAAAAACTGCTCAGGTCCTTTTTCAGTGCTTGTAACTGTGATAGCTGAACAATTACATGATGTCTGCAAATCTTCTTTTCCAGTCAATGACATTCATGAAGACTGAACCTGACAGTTTGTATTCTAATAATTATGATTCAGTAAAGACTAATTAAAGATTTTTCTTAATAAGCAGTCTGTTATTAATGAGAATAGCAGCTGTGACAAAAATTATGAATTATCTCCAAATTTACTTGAATAAAAGAAAGAAAAGATGGCAAGCAACTTCTTGAAAGAGGAGGAGCTTTCTGGTATCCATGGATTTACAAAACTGAGATGCTAGATATATGTTTGAAAGTATTATTTGTAAAGAAAACAAAATGTGTAATAGCAGAAAGTACCTTAGTAAATCGAGAATTGCTCTCTTGTACTTAACAAGGCTAAAGGAATAAAATTAAAAAAGGGACTCTTTTTTTCCAAAAGCAAATAATTAAGATTTTAATCACTTCTTGCAACTAATGTCTGAATGCTTGAAATCGATGTCTCCCTTTCAATAAGTAATATACAGCACAAATTGCATGCCAGAATCTGTGTATCTAGACCTGTTTTTTCTCTAAGTTCATCACCTGAGGGACAATCAATCATCTTTTGTCATTTAGAGTCAGGTTCACTGCTATTGCTGATCTGGGTGGGCAATTGTGTCTGTATGTGTAGATGTTTTGAATGAATGTAATGTATGTATGATGTAACTAGTAGGAATAAATTCTGAACTGTGTCACCAGTTTGACCTTGAGGTCAAACTTTTGTTGAGACAACCAAAAAAACAGAGAAGAGAATGACTATTGTTAGAGAGGACCTTAAACTCAGGCATAAAGGGGAATGTGGCTTGGAAATCTGCCTTTAGATTTTGATCATTATTGGTGTTTGCTATTCTGTTATGTTATTCTGACACTGACAGCAATGTGTGGGGTTTGTTTTGTAAACTAGGCAGTCTGGTCTTAATTTTTTTGGTTATGCTCTTTACCTGAGTAGAGTTACTGCAAGATGATTGAAATGCTACAGATGGTAATAGGCAAATTTACAGGAAAAAAATAAAACCAGATATATGGACTTCATGTTCTTTGAGGTATTTATTTTCTGAATGCTGTGTGCTTGCTAAGTTTTTATGTCTTTATGGAACAATTATTTTACTGCGGAATGTGCTACCGAGTTTTGTGTATCTCTTCTCACATGAAAATCTGTCAAAACCACCAGACCTGGGTTTTTGATAGGATTCTGGAGAGTGTGATAGGACTGGAGAATCTGGGTGGATGGCATTCATTTCATAGTCAGGACATTTCTCTATTACAGCCATAGCTACTGCATGTTCTCTTACTCTGTGGTTAATGCAAGACAATTCAGGACAGCTTATCTCTCAAGATTATTTAACTTGAGTGCTTCATTTTCATAGTATTGCAAGAACAGCTTTTGTAAGTGGATACTCCTGTGTAAGTTGGGTTTTTTGTGTCAAAAGTCTCAGCAAATTTCTGGTGAGTATTCACCAGAAAAACTTGACAAGATCTCCAGTAATGACACCCTACGAGGCTCTTTATTAAAATAAAATCAGATGTTGAAAGTCATTATCTAAATGTTTAATATAGATGTGTGTCTCATATAATGACTCACACAGAATTATGCAAAGCCATCCATGGTTAAGGGAATCAATGATATTACATGATTAGCAAAAAAATCTTGTAAGCAATTGCATGGAATAGATTTGGCTCCAGAAGGTGGAAACCCTAGACATTTTCAGCTAAAATGATCCCCTTCCTTTGGATACTGCTCTGGTTGTGAGGGTAGATGCAGCACATGTTCAGCAAAAATGAGTTAGTTTTTCAGCAAGGGAATAGGTGTCATGATGTGATTTCCTTTTGTCCCAGATGAGCTGAAGATACGGAGGCACTAAACAGCTCTTCTGAGTGTTGAGCATCTGAAAATTGTAAAAGGAGAAACTCAGAGCAGTATCTTTTCCCCTTATTTCTTGGACTCATGAAATTGCTCCAAAAAAGAAAAATATACTTTTATAGACTAGATAGTGATAAGCAGAAAGTTTTTGAAGAAAATAGCCTATTGGGAAGAAAGACTTAGATAACTCCAAAAGGTTTTTGTGGACCATCTTTTCTTTGCCAGGCAAACAGAATATTGTGTCAAGGATGAAACATATTTTCAAAATAAAACATAACCACTGCTAGAGAATGCACTTCCTATCTCTCCATTTACCAAGGATTGTCTTCCTCTTTTATTTCGCTTCTAACTGCCTCATCTCTTTACGCCTTGTATTTGAACAGAAACATAAGCTGATAGATTTCCTTGAAGTATGTTCTGCAAGCCCATCCTCTGGGGACACTGTGTGGACCCGTCACATGCTGATGAGGTGACCTGGGTAGAAGGTGACTTTTTCTACTTTGTTAGCACAGTTCTGGTGGGAGTAGTCACCTATTCTGTCTTATCTGACACTGCAATGACACTGCAGCCCAAGTCACACACTGATCTTGCTTGCAATTGGACACTTGCCATCTCTTAGGACATCTTTTATTATTACAAGATACCACAAGTTTTCCACCCCATGTTCCAGGCTATATGTGCATAAAATTATTCCCTAAGTCCTTTATGGACTTCATTAATACATATAATAATATATAATTTATCAGTGTCTCTCAATGTGTGCTTGGTACACTGCCATCTGTTTATAAGACCTGAGTGTTTGTGGAGTCTTTATGGAGACTTTGTGGAGTCTGAAAAATGGCACTAGAACCTTACAGTTTTGTCTCATATAAAAGTATTCCTACACAGGTGGGTGAGCAAGCAAACAGAACCACAAAATAATTAGTAAGAAAAGAAGCTCAACAGAAAATACAAAGTTTCAGAAACTAGTCAAGTAAAAATTAGACAAACTATAAAAGAGGAGGTATTAATAGGTTTTTTTTAAGTAATAAGTGATGGTTTAGTTTAGAAAACAAAAAGAGAAGCACTGATCTAGGTAATACTGAATGTGGTAAGGCATGTCATATCGATTCCTGCAAGAAGAAAGAATGATTTTTTGCACATGATCTGTGGGTTCAAGTGTCTGTGGCTTTTCTCAGAGCTCTTAAGGGTAGCTACTTAAAGGAAATATTCAGTAAGTTGCATTCTGTTGCCTGGGGTTTGACCAGTGCTGGAATTTATTTATTTACATTGAGCTATACCAATTCATGATGGCTCCAAAGCCAGCAATTGGCCTTTCTCCTCTCTTTTTTTCTTATTGAGAAAGATAACTCTCACAGAAAGGGACTGTGAACCAGGGAAGACAAGGAAAGAAGAAATACTAAACCATTGACCCCAACTCTTGTGTGATGCTGAAAGATTATGATCACTTGAAAAAAATTTCCCTGTTCTATCATTATGTTTGTAGCTGTCTTTTGTTGCAGTTTTTGTTTTAAATTCATAGTGATTGCTGCTACCTGCCAAAAGCCTGGCACAGCTTCCTTGCTATTGGTATAGAATACCTGCCATTGTGCTTCATGACCCACTAAAATATGTGCATTTCCTGAAAGGATCTCAGAAGTTTGGTGTTTATTTTGATAATTATCTCACAAGTTTTCCTTCCACCAAGGAAGAACAGTTCTGTCCCGTGGGCTGTTGTCTCCTTTAAGCTGATAACCCTGCCAGTGTGCTCCATCTGCAGTGCTGCTGCCACACACAACTGGCTTAACTAAGGACAGGGACAGGAGGGCCTCCAAGCAACAGAATTAAGACACAACATGTTTATTTTTCTCCTCATTGCTCTGATTTTTACCTTGTCTTCATTGGTGAATAGTTTATTTTCCTTCCTGTTATCTGAAATTTCCCCCTCCATTTCTCTTGTGATGCTCACCACCCCAGGCTCATGGAGGTAATTCAATCTGGAGAGTTAATTTTCTTTTTTTTTTCTTTGGGAGCTTGCTTTCCAAGCAAGTCTTGACAAGTTCTCAGAGCTCTGCAGGCGACTGAAGTAATTGCAGGATTAAACACATTAATACAATGCATAGAAAAAAATCACTCTTCTTACAGAGGGAGCTCAGGGAAAGGGAGAGGTATTTAAATGTCACTGATGTAAATTTTTGTGCACATCTCTGCGTGTATGTAGACATCACTTAAATGGGTTGCCTAGAGGAGCTGTGGCTGCCCCCATTCCTGGAAGTGTTCAAGGCCAGGTTGGACAGGGCTTGGAGCAACCTGGTCTAGTGGAAGGTGTCCCTGCCCATGGCAGGGAGGTTGGAAGGAGATGATCCTTAAGTTTTCTTCCACCTCAAGCCCTTCTATGACTCAATGATTCAAGAATTTATAATAAATGTGTGTACTTTTATCTGTTTATATCTGATGTCTACATACACTGTTGTAGCTGCTATTACAGTGTTGTTTCAGATGAAGCACTACTGATAAAAACTCTAAACTTCACTTCATATACAGTAAATTATTTTAACATCCTGTGCTTACCTAGTACAGCAGATTGTACATTCATTACCTGATGACATATGAAACAAAACACTGATAACAAGACAATTGTCTCTACATTCACCTTGTTTTTATACTTTTTTTACCTTTTTTGTTTTTCTTTTTCTGGTGGATTTACTGAGTTGCTTTGAGGTTTGTATGAGATACATGATCCTTACTGTATTCAGGATAAACAGTGAGAAAATTAAAATAATCTCAAAAGCAAGAAGGAGTGGGAAGAAAATGCTAATAGTTACACAGGGCTGTGCAGGCAGGGGCAAGCAGTAGGACTCCACAATATGTGTTGAAAAATGTATATAACTTTGGGCATGCATGGGTGCATACACATAGACAACACTTTATTATTGATGGGACCATAATAATCATTGCAAAGAATTTTCATAATGAAGTAAAAAATTAGACATTTGCTGCCATAATAACAGCCTTTAATGTAACAAAATCAAGCCAGCAAGACTGGATTTTAGTTATTCATCTGCTCTGTTGATAATATACCACTGCATAGAGTGATACTTCAGAAAGGGTTTTGTGTCATACATCTATTTTGGTCTGTTCTCACCATGCTGTCTAGTGTTGCCTTCTTATTAAGTCAGTTTTTTTTTTTTTCTTTTTTAATCTCAGACTAAATGTGATTTAAATATTCCTCACAGGTGTTATCTGAATTAAAAGAGATGACTATGGCTAGTAGCATGCTTTCTTCTTAATAGCATAATGCACACAGCTTCTTCTACTCTCCATCCTTATGCTGCATGCTGCTTAACTGTGGCTTTTAAGGTTTCATCAATTCCTACTGACACTTTACTGATAAATAGGTCATTCAGAAATTCAACTGCATTCTAGTTTGAAGGGTTATGAGGCTGAGAGGGTACTGAATCCTTTCCTTGCTCTTTCTTTCACCTCCCACAGCAGGCAAACCCCACCCAGTAAATCTTTGATTAAGGGATTATAAATATTAAGGAATTCATAGAAGTAGCTTAAATTTCCCATGAATAAGGGAAAACTGGATGTTCTCCCTGATTGAACTCAGAGTCAGCAATGGGCTGGGGTAACTATACAGCATCCCTGAAATGCCAGGCATTTCAAATGCAAGAACCTCACCTTCCTTAGCCATGTAGGCTACAGCTGAGCCAATGCTTTCTGGAGCTGCTCTACAGACAGTGAAAGCCAAACAAACACGTGGTTAATGCATATCCTGAAACAGCTGCTTTGAGCATGTGAGCTGAGGGAGGGATGATATTTTTCAAAGCATGATCTGATGTCCAAGTGGGTGGGAAGAGAGATCACAGGATTGCCACAGCTTTGGAGCAATGCCAACCTCACATCTTGTCCCTTTCTGTTTTCTTCAATTTTGGAGCAGCAATAATTATCCCCCTTTGGAAGTGTCTCCTATAACAACTGAGAGAGAATGCACAAGTCCATAGTGCCATGGTGCCAGGACCTCCTTCTTCTCAGAGAAGGTGACAGTCCACAACTGGGCAAAAACACTACCAAGAGAATAGCTTACATTTGTGCAGATCACAGAATTGTTAAGGCTGAAAAAGACTTTTGAGATCATCAAGTCTGTTAACCTAACACTGCCATTTTCACCATGAAACCATGACCCCAGGTGCCCCATCTAGATGTGTTTTGAACACTTCCAAGGATGATGATTCCACCGCTTCCCTGGGCAGCCTGTTCCAGTGCCTGAATACTATTTCAGTGAATAAATTTTTCCTAGTAACTCATCTAACCCTTCACTGGTGCAACTTGAGACCATTTCCTCTTGCCCTGTCACTTGTTACCTGGGAGAAGGTATCATCTACTGATAAAACTTGGATCAGATTAGCAACACACAAAATTGAAGCTTGCCTCTTGTTGTCTCACTGGTCAAGAAAGTCCAATTTCTTTTGTTTTCTATTTCTTCCCATGATGTTACAAGATGTTTCTTGCCACAGCATAGTTCTTAGGGGATCGTCTAGATTACACTTTGGCAGTGTGCCACATTTTTTTGCCAACCAGGTCATAAATTGTACTGAAACCATCTAACTTCTGATTTTTAATGACCTTTGAAACTAGTTATTGGACTTCTGCTTTTTAGGGAATCCACAAGTGTCTTTTTATGTGCAGAACTAAACTGATAAGAATTCACTTGGATAAGCATATATATAGTCCAGCATATTGCAATTTTTAATCAACTACATTGATTTATTGTTTTTATTGATTTCCTGATGTACATTCAATGATCTGATTTCATAGATTTCTTTGTGGGGTGGGAGAGAGGGGAGGAAACAGAGGTTTTTTATTAGTATCAATTTTTTTGTGAAGCTATAAATGGTGAAATGCCAGGATGCAATGTGTTCTGGTGATATATTGGACACAATTAAATTGAACAATGACTTGCTTATAAATCAAAGCAAAGGAGGAATCATAAACCATTCCTAACCAAGTGACCATAGAGATTTTGAGATGAAAGGAGGAGCACAGTTGTTTTTCCCACAATTGATACTCAGTTATTTGTGTTCTGTCATGTATGTCAACAAACAAAACTTTAAATCATTTCACTATAATTCATCCTTTAACAGCTTTAGAATTGATTTAAAAAAAGTTATTTTATTAAGTCGTGGTATATACTTAGAAGGTAAATCATACATTAAAAAACAATAACAGCTTGAAATATTTTAAATACCCCGAGAAAAAACCATAAAAAGTAAGGTGTGCTGTTTTTATTTTCTTCTTTTCTTTCCTTTCAGTTCTCTGTCAAATAACAGGCAGAATAAGAGAAAAATCACATTTATAACTTATTCAGCAGATTTGGTTCACAGGGACAGTAAGTTCTAATGCAGTCGTATAATCAGTTCTTTCCTCCCTCTCCTATAAGCAGATCATTGTTCTGTGATATAGCACAATAAACTGGTAAAAAACCTGAAGGACTCTTTGCTAGAAATAGTCTGTTTTAAAGGCAGGATATTATTGAATTGTGTCTTATGCTACTACATAGACTTTGTAAACATTACTGTGGATAATGTTCACAAAGTAACACATCTGCTGGTTTTATCAATTCCCTGCCTTATTAATTCAAGACTTTTTAACATATTTGAAAAGAACAAGCACAGATTTGTGATAAAAGCATCAAAAATCATGTCAGTCAAAGGATTTGGGCTGTATTCCTGATCCTACTGAAGATTTACTGCAGAAATATTACCCAAGTCACTATCTTCAAAGTTCACAGACATTAAGTTTGGATCACTTTTATGATCATCTCATCCAATCTCCTATATAACGTAGGCAAATAACTTTTTCAGGATTTCTACTTCAAGTCTATATTGTACTTGAGCTGGAGAAAATTAGACACTTAAATCTCAGGCAGAAGGGGCCAAGGATTTGAATCCTCTTTGCCAAAGTGATGAACATCTTCCATTTTATTCTTGAAGTTAAAAACAGCTGTACATGTTCAATACCTCTAAAAATAAGGCTATCTTGAACAACCTTTACCATCTTTCAGTAAGGTTATTTATATTTCTCTACCTCTCATCACTGTTATGAATTCACTGCTATTTGTAAGGCACTTGAAGGGAGGTGTTCTAGAAATTGAAAATATAGCCATACATCATTTGCATTGACTTGAATGTGCTCTGAGAGAGAGACAGAGCAAGACACAAAGAGAAAGAGAAAAAGAGAGAGAGATCGATTGTCCTAGATATGGAGACAGTGCATGTATAAGGCTCCTGGTCATGTACTTATCTGTAAGCACAAGATATTTAGAGGTATCAGTGTCATATACAGAGGAAAATAAGGTTTTCTGGGGAGCAGAAAGATAATAGGTTAATAAGAAATCAGAAGGGTAAAATAAACTTCAAAATGGGAAGGGCACTGCAGAAATGGCTTTACAGTGGGCATTTCTCTTCTTTTGAACAGAGGCAAAGCAAAAGAAAAAACTTGGATGATTTAAAATGCAGCGTTGAAATAGTTTTGCTTCTTGCATAGGTCTTCTGAATGGGATTTGGTTCTGTGTGAAATTAAATGCATTGCATTTCTAACACCCGGGACATATTAGAAAGTGATCTGCATTGCCTTGGGAATTTTAGCCCACACACAATTTGAGTATATTACTACAACAATTAAAATGCAAGCTTACTTCCTCAAATAAATACTTAATTTAATCTTCCTTCAGGACAAAAGCATTTTTATATTTATAACATATATGTATATAAATATTTGGATTTTTGTTTTTGCTTTGTTTCAAGGAGATCATATGAAAAATATCTTTCCTTAACGATGCACTACAAGTAAATCCCCACAGAAAACATGCCAGAATTGTCAGGCATTGCTTGGCATATCTTTAATACAGAGCAGGACACATAACAAGATTTACCCACTGCCTTGGAGACAGAGAAGGGGTTGTCACGAGGACAGTTCTTCAGAGTTTTTACAAAAATGCATGGCTCCATCTGTCTTCCCTCTTTTCCTTGGCTACGAGAACAGCCTAGCAATTTCAATAACCCAACAAGGGACCTCATGCACCAGGAGAAGTGAGGAACAGATTTTTCAATTTGGCACCATTCTGATTTATTTTTTTTTAAATGGCAGTTGAAATAATTATCCGCAACTACAGGCAGCTGATGGATAGCATGTTTAATCTAAGGATCCAGCTTCACACTCTGCACTGTGTACTGAGGATAAACAGGGATATTATGAGTGAGAGAGTTGTATGAAATAGTTCAAATACAAATCAAAGCTAGAATGGTTTGTCTTTTTACTGGCTTCACAAAAAGGAAACCACTGGAGCTGTTTTACAGGCATCACCTGATTTCACAGGGTCTAAAAGAGTAAATAATAAGATGCCGAAATGCTCATATTTAAAGCCATACCCACAATCATACATAAAATATAAACATGTACACACAATCAAAACATATGCATATAATCAAAGGCCAGCTATAGTTTATGAATGTATAGAAAAACTCTGCTTACTCACTGGCTAGGACATATCCCATTGTAAATTTCAATACTCACTATGATATTGCTTTCTGATGGAGAAAAATGGGAAATTTCACTACAGTGAACTTGCTAAGCCAGATAATTATTTTAGCATACTTTTGTAGCCCAGTGGATTGTTTTCAGGAGGTTTAACATGTTTCAGGATCTACCAGTTTTCAATATTCAGATATTGAAGGATTTTATAAACTGCTTAATGGGGTAGGCAGTATGAGAAGAATCCCCAAACTTCAAATCACAGGTGATTTGTTCAAGATTTGTTCATTAGAGCAATGCTAGGAATCTTCTTTCCCTCTCCAACTGATCCCACTGCTCAGTTTTTTGCTTTTTTTTCTACTTCAGAGATGGTGTTTTGTAGTCATAGGCTTAAAGGACAGATTTCCCCAATGGTTAAAATCTTCCGACACTGAGTTTCCTGGTAGTTTTGCAATTACTTTCTAGAAACTGTTGCTTTTTCAAACAGCTCTTTGAGTATAGAGCAGAAGATGCAGTTACACACATTTTGGTGAAATTTTGACCTCCAGGTAGATTTCCTTGATATTGTTCTGCTGCTGTTATTATAATTTCAGCTAGCAATACCTAGAAGATCTAGACTTGGACCAGACCAAAACCTAGTAGTTATTGCGCTATGAGATGTGCAAACAAAGAACAAAATTAAGTCTTTATCTCAAGTCTTATAGGCCGTGTATCAGATGACAAGTGTAAAGGATGAGTGAGCAGAAAAGTATAATTAAAAATACTGTTTGTCATCATAGGGTCTTGGTATACCAGAATCTTAATTCTTGCAACTGTTTTCATAGGGACCTGGGCAAAGGAGAGCTATAAGCATAGGTTTAAAGGAAGGTAATGAAACAGCTCTGTTCTAAGGAATTCCTCCTATGCATGAAAACAGTATAAATCGTGCTTAAAATCCAGCCCAAGTAAATGATGGAGACTGGTTTCACAAACTGATCAAAATAGACATTTTGTCACTTTAAGATGATGGACAAGCTGGCTTGGAAAATAGAGCTAATTAGCTGTTATAGGATGCAATATTGAAGGAGGGTACAAGAAAAAAAAAGTGATGAAGAAGAAGGGAGTGAATAATACATGGATAAATCTGAGGGAGTGTGAAAATGATCTTTACCTCAGACTTAACAACTGTTTGCTGTGGACAAAAACTGTTTGCAGCAAGAGAAAAGAAGGACTTTGCAGGAGTTGAATTTTAGAAGGGGATTATCTTAGCCCCGTGGATGGAGGGGAAGCCTGAGGCTTGGCTCTGGTACTGAGAGCGCACCTGGAGGACCCAGAGAGGTGCCTCACTAGATTCATGGCTGCACTGCAGGGCAAACAAAGTTGTGTATGAGCACTGGGCATGACCACTGCTGCTGAGGAAAATGAGCTCTGACCCCTCCCTAAAAGCACAGCAGGGTTTGTATAGACAGAAAGGTGAGAGCCACCCTGGGGATGGAGGGTGCCCGCCAAGGGCTCTGGCAGTCTGGCTGCATTCCCTTTTTAAAGTCTTCACATCTGTGCCCCTGGCAGCACGGCTTTTAATTATCCTTTTAAGCTCTGCCTCTACCCATTTTAGTCAGGAGAGCACAAGAAGAGATTTTCTTTCTACCTCTTCAGTGTCAAGACAGGTTGCTTTGCTTTTTCTTTCCCTTGAATATACTGATCTCTGAGACATTTCATAATTATCCTGTTCCAACCTTAGCTGATCCTTTTTTTCTCCTCTCCCTTTTGGTGACTGATTTTATTTTTTTTTAATTGTATAAAGGGTTCATTTTAATTACATTTTTTGTTGCATTTTAATACTGGTTTTATTATCACCTTGAGCATAGTATAAATATCATAGTCTTATCATAGTCTTTCGATGTTTGTAGGATAGCATGTCTGTTATGATAAAATATGTCATTACTAAATGTGTCAGGAGCAGTCACCTTTTGTTTTCTCACATGGTCTTTGGTTGTTGTTCTGTAGCAAATATGCTTAACAGCCCTCAGCTTAGCTCTTCAGTGTGAAGAACTGGGATATAACCAGTTTCTGTTGTTTTTAAGAAGAAAGAAAAATCACAGCCTCTGGCTCAGTTGCTCAGCTAATGTAAAATGGCACAATATTATTAAAATCAATGAGACCTGGGACAGGTTGGTCTAGCCAGGCTATTGAGTGATACTAATATATCATACAGTATATTAAATTTCTAGAGTAATAATATAGCTAGAAATTTCCAATGGCATCCCGAATTTTAGGCTGATTCACTTACAAATTACAGTGCTGGATGAAGAGCATCAGAAACAACAGTCCTGGTGCTTCTGTCTATGTAAGTGCATATTATTTTCCCTGGGTGAAATTCTGGCTAATTTTAGTATTGGCTGCAGCAGGGCTTCAAGCCGTGTTTTTAGATATGAGAGAGCTTTTTAGAAAAGTTATTCTTCCAATTCAAACATGGAAGAACCAATGGCAGAGCTTTGATTTGACAGCTGAGAGCATCTGGACAGGGTGTGATGTGTGCATGTCATCTCATGAAAGGTCACACTACGTGTAACAACTTTATTCAAGAGCAAAAAATTGGTAGAAGGTCTGTGTGACTTCAACAACTTGACTGTACACTCCTACATCACAGGGTTAGGGCCTCTCTAAATCCTGTGTGCAAAAAATTCCTTTGAGAAGAAAAAATAAGGGCCATCACAATGGAAGCATTTTGATCAACAGCGCAAAAAGTAGCTGCCTGCACAGAATCACATGAACATCTGAGACCACAGCATGGCAATAGCAACTCCCTGCTGCATGAAAGACAAATTACAAGCATGTTTTCTGGAAAATATGTCCCTGGTGTTGTGCAGGTTTTTTTGATACTTCCTTTTGGATTTTTGTTCTTTTGAATTTCATTATCGTATAGAAAATATTGCAGATTTTAACAGATCGATTTTAAGGAAAGATTCTGTTCTGTTACTTACTCAGTGATGACTGGAGCTTTAAAATTATTGCATGGATTAAAATGTCAAGCAGTTTGGAAGTCCTGAAATCATTGTTCCTTGCTGTATGGCTGTGAAGGATCAGTGTCCAAGAAAGGACTCTGAATGGGTCAAGTTGAAATTTCAGGGCAACCCCATCTGTATGTAAAAAGGCAGAGACTAGATGAGATCCAAGGATTAAAGGAAGTGTTTAAAGGTTAGTGTTCCTAACAGTAGTAGCAGGGAATCCTTAACCAGATTCCAGAGATCCTGGAAATGTGGAGTTTCTGTAGTATTGGAATATTCTTTTTTTTTTAAAAAAAAGACTTTGCAGCCACCAGTCACAAAATCCTTAATGAAGTGACATTTTGGGTAAAGAAACAATTTTTCAGGTCAATCAAGCCTTTCTTTCCCCATCAAGGCAACTATGTTTTGCTACTATTTTTCCAGGAGTTTCTGCATTATTGCATTATTTCAAAATAAAACGCCGAATCATAGAAGCATAGAATATGTTGATTTGAAAGGCACACATCAGGATCATGGAGTCTAACTCCTGGTCCTGCCCAGGTCACTCCAAGAATCCCTCCATGTGCCTGAGAACATTGCCAAAACTCTTTCTGAATGCAGACTAGCATTGTCCTGTGACCACTTTCCTGGGGAGCTTGTTCCAGTGCTTAACTACCCTATGGATGCAAAACCCCATAAAATATATGTTAAGAACAGAAAAATATTTCTATTTAAAACCTGAAAGGCAAAATATTATATTTCGACACTGTTGAACTATATTCCAAGTAATATTAGTGGAAAAAAAATTTTTTGCTCTGAAATTAAAAGCAGAAAATGAAAAAAGCCAGAGTCAAAAGAATGGACATTTTCTTAAGAGTTGCAGCGCTGAGATATTTTTGATCTGGTTTTATTTGCTGAAGTTTGACTCTCTTTTGTATTTAAATGAAGAGTTATGAAAACTTTTGTACACTACTTCTTGCCTTTCCCTGGTTTTCTGAGAATTCACCATCAGCCAGGTCTATGTACACACTGCACTCTGTCTCTGATGAGGTTTGCTTTAATGAAAGAAAAGAGAAAATAACTCATGGGTGAATATAGTTCTTCAGTAATATCACTTGTAATGTCACAAATGTCATAATTTGCCAAAGTTCCTGTGTATCATTCTTCCCCTCTCCCTGCTAAGAATATTTTTATCTCAGGAACATCCATGATAATTTAAAAATACAGTTTCAGATGGCATAGAAATTAAAATTATTTTTGAAATTAAAATTAAAAACATTTAGCAAGCAATCATAACTACATTCCAGTTAACAGTTGTATAAGATAATCAAACATCATGCTCTAAAACTCTGGCAGTGGAAAGCAAAAGAGGAATTTCTTGCTTTTGCATTTTACATAATTATCTATCTTTGTTACAGATGGATTTTTAAAACCACTTCTCCACTTAAAGTATCAAATACTAGTTGCAGGGTAGCAGAGGGGTTGCGAATCCTGTGTGCTTTCATGTGGCTGTAAACCATAGGACACATGGTGAATCAATGGGAGAGATGATTGAAGAGCAATTCACAGAGGGGAGATGACAATGGCTCATCATGGATCCTATTTTGGGAATTGGTGGGGCTATGCATAAAGTCTTTCAAGGTCACCCAGAGATATCAGCTTCATTAGCCCCTTCTGGCTCAGTACTTGCTGTTAGCAGAGAGGCTGATTGCACCCATGGTCCCTGTGCCAGCACGGCCCATTGCTCCTCTGCCCAAAATGTGATTTAGCCCTGGCAAGGAAACCTCACTTGAGCAGCTCAAGAGGTGCATATGGCTTGAAAGCCACATGTTGCTCACTCCTGGCCTAAGCCAATGAGACACAACATTGGTTTGATTGTCTCAACATTCCCTCATTACCATGTATTTGCAGATTGATTTTTAGTACACTTTTGATGGAATTTATTTCTCTCAGAAAAATCAACAGTTGTTCAGAGAAAATCCCATATGAGAAGACTTGATTTCTTCTTTATATGCTACAGATCATGGGCTCTTTGAGGCAAGATAGGTTCTAACAGCAATTATTATAAATTAACCCAGTGCCTGGTGGCTTTAGCAAGGTGGGGATGAACACATGCCCAAAATTTTTGTGGGCTTTTTTCACTTTTCTTTTTTTTCTCTTTTATTTTTTCTTTTTCTTTTATTTTTTCTTTTTTCTTTTTCCTTTTTTTTTCTTTTTTCTTTCTTTTTTCTTTTTTCTTTTTTCTTTTTTCTTTTTTCTTTTTTCTTTTTTCTTTTTTCTTTTTTCTTTTTTCTTTTTTCTTTTTTCTTTTTTCTTTTTTTTTGTCTTTGAAAAATTTTAAAATAGAAAGGTTCCCTCACATATCTAATTCATCAAGGGTATTTTGGAAATCCTGTTACTGGAAGGGGAGGCTTAGATGCTCATGCAGAACAGCTTTATCCTTCACTTGAAGCCATTTGTTCATGTAATTGTGTTATCAGCTCATTGACCAGTAGACTACGCATATGCAAATGTGTGCTCTTAAATTGTAATGAGAAAAAGTATAATTCACCTAAAAATAATTTGAAAATCACATACTCTGTGTACAGTCTGTTGCTGTGGAGACCTGAGACTGCCTGACTGTCTCTTCTCCTCTGTTAAACCAAACCTGTGTACTCCATGACTGAATTACTCTCGTGTCTTTGGTTTCCAGAAGGACAGAGCTAAATGCTGCCTGCCTAAGAAATGCTCAGCTGAATAATAAAGCTTGGAAGCTCAATCTGCAGGGAACAGTCACTCACATCTTTCCTTTTGCATGAGTCACCAGCTGAGTGGAGCAGTGATAATCTCTTTTGGTAACACTGCTATTGCTATTGCATCAGGAAGACTGATATGATGGATGTACACAGGAGTCTCTGATCTTCCAGTGAGCATACGAATATACCACAATAGATACAACTCTCTTGGCTATCCAGGGTTAGGAGGCAGAAGGCACAGTGTCACCTGGAAGGGCTAGACTGTCCTGTTACTCATAAAATCCACTGGCATCACTGCTTCCAACACCAGCATTGCTGATAACTCATTGCTGTTCAAAGAGGTTATTCAAGTGTTCAGAGTTGAAGTTGCAGGACACGTTTTTAGTTAGTGTAAACTAGGTAAACAAGGTAAACTAGTGTAAACAAGGGTGCCCATCAATAGATGTCTACTATCATAAGTTTGTTGGTAGGATGATTCCTTATGATCTGTTCTGGTCTTCCGATTCTATAAATGACACTTTTGACATAGCAACTTAGTTAAGAAAGATAAAGAGCACGTGGCTTTCACTAGTGACATACACCTGTCCATAGATGTTGAGACATTTTAGGCTTGTTCTTTATTTAACTGGAAAAGGACCTTGGCAAAAGCAGGAAACTAATTTTGGCACCCCTGGTGACCTGACAGATTAGAAGGAAGTTCCAGATACACACCACTCAGATCTCACTCTTGGGTCATCTGCTCTGTTGAATCCAAAGGAAATAAATATCTGCACTTGAACAGTTTGGGGTAGAACTGTTCAGAAGTCTACTTTTGAAGCAATGACTAAAATGAAAAATCAAAGATAAAAACATGTAAGCAATAAAAGAATGATCTGTACCAGGCTGCCAGATTTAAGTCACAGCCATGAAGTCCTGCAAGGAGCAGAAGCATTTCTTTTCATCTCAGGAGCAACCATATGCCCTAATTGTATAGTCAGCACAACAGAGCAGTGGATCTGCCTGTAGAAGACAGGCCAAGTTTTGTGCTTTGCCTGTAGTGAGTGATGCTGCTTACCAAATGAACATATATACTCACACTCACCTATACTCTGAGTTGGAAATATGGCCACTGCAGGCAGTGGATGTGAGGAGTAACTGTGGAACAGCACAGAAAGTGGTCAGTGAGTAATGAGGAGACTGTTCTGAGCAGAGGGAAGGATATACAGAGAGTATGATGATGGCTGGTGAGGATAAATGTTCATGTCTGTGAAACATCTGAGAACAAGCTGGGCAGAAGAACTTTTTCACAGAAAGGGTGATTGGGCATTGGAATTGACTGCCCAGGGAGGTGATGGAGTCACCATCCTTGGAGATGTTTAAGGAAAGATTGGATGTGGCACTCAGTGCCATGGTCAGATTGACAAGGTAGTATTGGTTCATAGGTTGATCTCAAAAGGTCTTTTCCAGCCTCATTGGTTCTGTGATTCTGTTGTTACTGGATGAAATGGTTAAAACTTGTTGAACGGACTCTCAGGCAAGTGTGCAGAACCTGCTAAATGTTGAAGAAACAGCTGGAAGATATCTCTGTCACCTTTCAGCTCATTCACTTTTTCTGTTGCTTGGTACTGATATTTACTCCTCCTTCCTTACTGTAAAGTGAAAAGAGACAACTTCCTTGTTTCTTTTCCAATAGGTATTGTAAGAGCCCCTAATGACCAGAAACCTTAATTGCAAGTAGCTATTGAAGAAAAAATGTGTATCAACAACAACAAGTTATAAATTACATAATATATATGCTTCCTAGAAAGGTTTTAGAGCAAAATTTTACTGTTGACATTTTCTTCTTTAAAGCTCTAGTTCTTTAAGTTGTATAACTTTAAATACAGGTCATACAGTAGGCAGTCTCTTTAAATGAATATTATTTTTAATTAAATTCTGGAATCCTGGCTGGGAATCAACACGTGTTTTTGAATTTTCAGGCTTTTTTAGGGATCTTAAGTAACATCTCAGCATTGTAATTTTTGACAGGTCTTTTTAAAAATCCCAGTGTGGATAGTGTTATCTCAGCCAAATTAATTCCTAGAGTAGTTCAGTTTGATTCGTTAAGGACTTGGCCCTTGTGAGATTTTTTTTGGCGTGTCCATTGCCTTAGAGACATAACTGTAGAATTAAGTGTATGCAAACTTTTGATCACCTACAAATTAAATTTTATCCTTATCAGTGGCATGTTGTTTTCCAAGCAATTTATGACTTGTGTAATAACGTCACTTGAGACAGGTGGGAATTTCATGTATATGCCTTTAAAGAAGTTGTGTCTTTTTCACTTTCATCTCTGGAACAAAATTTTTTCATCATCCCTGAGCAAGGCATACATTCTAACTTTACCTACTGATGTTTTTTGAAACATTAGATGTTAGAATTTTTTTTGTTTTTAATGAGTGCTTATTTGCTTTTCTCTCTCTTCTTCATGGGGCCAGGGGCAAGGAGAGAAGGTGAAAATCATCTCTGCTGAGGAATTGGTAGGCAAGATCCAGTCTTACTAAACTCAATGGGAGGGTTGCTATTGATGTGAATAGGTCTCTCTCTGATGCACACAGCCTTCCTGCAACATTCAGCAGGTATCCCAGCAAGTCAGTACAAGCTTTGGGCAGAAATGCATAATAGGGAGAGAATGCATTTTTAAAATATTCCTTTCTTTTTTACTCTTCTAAAATTACATTGCTTATAGAAGGCAGCAGACAGAATCCACAGTCTGTTCTGTGTGTCTGTGAATAACTACTGACATTCCTGCTAGAAGCACTCACACAACAGAAAAGCTAGAATGCCCTGATAAAAACTCTTTAATTTCCCTTCCCTCTCTTTTTTCCTCAGAGTGTCTTTATGTTCTTTTGATGGAAGCTAACTGGAATTAAATATTGAAAAGAGTTAAAAATTGGGTAAGTTCTTTTCTCAAACTCAGAAAAAAAGAGATTTCAAATTTGTGAAAGATGATTTTGACCATCTAGCTTGACCTCCTGCAAAGTACAGGACATGGCATTGTCAGCCCTGCAAAGACATCTGTAACCTGTGCTGGACTAAGGTAGAACTTCCAGAAATACGTCTTGACTTTGTTTGGAGACATCAGACAATGTAGAATCCACAACCTTGTTTAACAGCTTATTTCATTACTCATATTGTTAGAAAGTGGTGCTATGTTTTTAATAATAGCAGATCCACCCATCCCGTTGAAAATAGTTACTGTTTATATACTCTGCTACGTGACTGACTTCCCTCTGAGTCTGAAGCCTTAATTTGAAAATATCTGTGCCATGGATAATCCATTCAGGACAGGATTTATGGAGATCCTGTGGGCTGCCAGTTTCTATTAATTAGCATAGGAGTTGGAAGCCAGAGAAAACCATGGGATCTGCTTGTCCAGCTGCTGGAGTAGAGAATATCTTTTTCTTCACACTGATGCTGAGCTTCTGCACTCCTGGAGACTGTCATTATCAAGTTATAAAAAGCTTCCACCCTCATAGCCTGAAATCTTGTGAAAATGGTTCCTTTGGCATATTTGCAGCTCAGTGGAAGAGCTTTGTTGTGTCACTACCTGCTGATCTGCACTGCTTGGGGAGACAGGGTAAAAATGAAGTTATGGTTGGACCAGAAACAATGGAGTTTGGAATGACAGCATCTACCTGATTCCTAGAACCAGTATGTAGGAGCTCCAATGGGGAAAATATATTTTGGAAAGTAAATGAGAAAAAAAATATTTTATAGGCAGCTGTGCATGTCCAAAGGGAACAATCGACTTCTGCAAATCAGAGAAGAAATTATTTTTTCAGGCTATAGTTAAGAAGAAAAAGGGGTAGAGAAAAACTTTTTCCACAGCTGAAAAACAGTCCACTTTTCAGGCGTCTGTCTGGAGTACACGGGAAAACAATTATTTTCATTAAAAAGGACCCCAAAACTACAAACCAGGAAGCAAAGCAGATATAATAGGAAAGTGCTTTAGTAATGAAGTAAGAAAAGACTTCATTCTGAACTAAATTATGAAGATACACCTCACCACTGCAGAGGTGATGGGGATGCCACTCAGCAATATCAACAAGACCTCTTGTCTGGCACAGTGCAGCATAGAACAGGAGCTGCTCTGTACATGCTGTGCTTGAGGTAGCCTTAGACACCAACTGGAGAGGAAGGCTGCTCAGCCTCCCTCCCTGTGATTTTCCATGGAATGAAGACGAGACAATAAGATTAAATCCATTAAGTGTGTGGTGTGGAGGAGGATGCCATCCTCCCAAAGCAAAGATGGAAGTTAGTTTAGATCCATTTGCCTAAAACATTAAAGCTTCTGCAGCACCTCAGGTACACCCTCTGAGCTCTCTGCTTCCATATCAATTTTATTTCCAGCCTGTTTTCTGGTAGTCATATGAACTCCTTCCCTGCTGAAACCTAAATTAGCCAATGAAATTTTTGGGTGGAAGGTGAGTGATGGGTGGCTTCTCACTCACTTCTAATGCTGCAAATATTCTCAAATTTGTCTCTCTGCTGACAGAAGTCAGCTCTTGCTTCCATCCACAGTTAGAAGAAGCTCCCCTTTCCAGCCCTGGTGCTTCCCTTAATTGCTTTATGGTTGATGTCAGTAGGTGACATGGAACCTGCAGGTACTGCCTGGAAAGGTACCCCTTGCTAGTGTGGTGATAAAATACTAACTAGCAATGGAAGCAATTTTTTCCATGGTATGAGTTGCACTCTTAGTTTTGGATCATTTCTCCTGTTGTCACCTTGGACTGTGAACATGTGGGTGACCCCTTCCTCACGGCCTTTGAGATAGCTATGAGACTTACTTAATCATCAGTTCCTTAATAAAACTGTCTTAATAAAGCTTCTTATAATAAACAGTCTTAATAAAACTGCTCTGTAGTGATATACGTATGTCCAAGACATAATCAGGGCTCTTTCTATGTGCACTATCACTGCCAAAGATTTTTTCAGCAGAGCACCCTTGTGATGGCTGTGATCATGCTCACCACTCATGGCACCTGCCAGTGATATTTCAGCAGCTCCTGCTGATGAGTCAGAAGTCAGGTCCAAGGCAGTTAATAACAGGGCCACTGTAGCCACAAGGGAGTGAGCATGGCAAAAGTGGCAGACCTACAAAAATAAGTCAGACTATTCAGTGGGTGAGCAGGAATTGGATAGCTCTGGGGTTGGTATCAGTCAAGCATCTATCAGTTAATAACAGCTAAAGTAGCCTACAATTTCTTTATCTGCATTTATCACTAAACTAACCTTCACTTTTGTCAACATCTCTTCATTAGATCCTTTCTGTGTTCTGCAAGGCTTTTCAAATTCGGTCAATAGCTCAGTGATGTTTAAAGGTTATCTCTGATAATTGTCAGTGAGTTATCAAACCACATGGTAGTTTAACTGGGAAGAAAAGGCAAGTGAATTGTAGCAGTGAGGCACAGAACAGTATGGAAAGGCAGAAGATGGGGTGAAAATCACAGCCAGTAGGGCACTACTTGGACCATGCACATCTAAACACTGGCACACATCCCTTCTTCACAGAGTCTGGGATTGCAGGTGGTTTGCACCATCCCTAAGTACAATTTATTGATGCCTTCCCTTCTGAGATCTTGGAAAGTGGTCACCCACTTTCTACAGAACTGTATCTCCTATTGCAGGTGAGAGCATTGCTCTGAACCACTGTTGGACATGCAGCCTGGGAGATGGCTGGTACTCCTTGCGTGGTCTGGACTGAGATGCTCCTGCTGCTGCTGCTTGTAAAAGGGAAAATCATCAACCATCTCTTCACACTGGGATTGTCATAATCATTCTTGAAAAAAATGCCTGAAATACAGCAAAGTAATCTTTATCCTCTGCTCCCTATCCTAGATTTAATGAGATTTAATATTTCTGCCACTACGTCTTGCAGAACAGAACAAGTAACCAGCATAATGCTATCTAAGCATGATGCAAACAGAACACATTTATTTATTTCTGTTCATTAATTAGACTGCTGTAATGCAGCCAGTTTCTTCTCCAGTTTTTCAAAGGCAGTAGGTTTTCATTCATCTAATAATGATTTTATGACTTGCAAAATGGCACAGAGTAAAATTTCACATGATGAACGTGTCTGCCTGTCTTCTTTGGTGGCTTGAGTGTCTGGACACCCAGGAATAGAGAGAGCCCAGTGGAGAAATAAATTTGAATTATTGGGTTTTGGCTGTAAACATGGAGCTAGGAGCTTATTCTATCTGACTTTGTGTGCCGGCCTCATTCTTTCTGGTGCCCACTGGATAGTAAAATCAAAGCAAAATCTCAGCAACCCAGAGAAAAAAGAATGAAGAGAGAAGGGAGATCAACAGGAGAACTAACACTTCTTTGCGTATTTTAAGGGTAAATGGCCTTCATTTGACTTCTTATGTATTACCGTTGCATTTTAGCCAAATTTCATGAATCCAGGAGCTACTGGTTTGAGCCACCTTTCAAAGCACATTTTCCACAAAGGAAAAAACAGGTGTAAATCTGGTACCCTTCACAGTTTGTTCCAATGGCTAATCACACTCACTGTGATTTATCTCTCATTTGAATTAATCTGGCTTTAGCTCCCATCCACTCATTCCTGTTATGACTCTCAGCTAGATTGGTTTGATTTTACTTCCTGCACCCTGTTCCTTCCAGATTTATTGGCCAAGTTCTTCTAAAAATAAAATATAAGCAAAAACATTTGGCAGAGGGAGGTGAAGAGAGAGGGAAGGGGAGAAGGAAGGAAGGAAGGAAGGAAGGAAGGAAGGAAGGAAGGAAGGAAGGAAGGAAGGAAGGAAGGAAGGAAGGAAGGAAGGAAGGAAGGAAGGAAGGAAGGAAGGAAGGAAGGAAGGAAGGAAGGAAGGAAGGAAGGGACTCTCTTCATGTTTTCCTGAAGTAGAATTTGTTGAACCATCATGAAAGTATTATGAGCCATCAAACCTAGAGTTACTGACATGAGCCCAAATTAATAATGCCATAGAAAGACTCATAAGTGTCTGTCACATCTGTCACATTTGTCATCTTTACCTTAGGGTGCCCATTCTACCACAGGATGTTTGGCTTCTAGGCACTTGTAAGGTCAAAGTATTAAAAAAGTAATGATAATAACTTTAAAGACTTTTGGGATTAGCTCATTATATCCTTGCCTTTTTCAAAGCCTTGGAAGTTTTTTCTGAACGTCTCATATTTTTAAAACAGGGCTTTTTGCAGGGGAGGTAAAGAAGAACTTATGAAGTTTTAAACAACTACCTGACACCAGTCCCACATCCTGTTCACTGCCCTTCTTTCCCCTTTTCTGATGTGTCATGACATGATGTGTCACCCCTGTGAAATCAGGGCTCAATATAGCCCATAGAACACATCTGTTCTCCCAGACCTTGTCTCCAACTCTTAGTGGATTTAACCATCTTCTCTTGATCTCTAACCTGAGGGCAGTGGTGAAAAGGCACACTTGAAGAAGAGCCCTTTAGTACCTCTGTTGATAACAATTTTAGTTGTTCAGGTACTGGAAGAGACTGTGAGATAAGCTGTGTATTTTGCTACTGTCATGTACATAAGCAACCATATGCACTTGAAACAAGAGTCCAATGACAATGGCTCTGTTATCTTTGAAAGCTTTTAATGAGCTCCATATGTCTAGCAATCTGCAGCATGAATTTGAGGCACAAATTAAAATGTGGCTTTTTATCTCAAGGACTCGTTGGCTTATTACTATGGGCCATGTTCTGACACTGGGAGGTGGATGTCTCTGGATAGTGTGACTGGTTCCTGATCTGAAGCCTGTAGCAAGCCAAGCTTTGCAGAGATAGGTAACAGCTTTTATTAAACCAACTGTTGGAAAAAGTAGAGGAGGTGTCAGGAGCACAGACTTTGCTGCCAAAACTTGACTATTTTTTCTCCTGTTTGTATTTGTTTCCTTAATAAGGCCTCTCTTTCCAAAATTTTCTTGTCCTATACCTTCAGTTCATTATGGCCTCATTAATAAGGGTTTTATGAAAAGAGCTGAGAAGGTCATATTGTCATTCCTATAATGCTGTAAACATCTAGTCTTGCATAAAAATGGACCAAGTGACATTACTAGAGATAAACTTAGACCAATGACTGTTTTCTCTGTGCATTTTTGCAAGACCACATTTGGAACCAAATTTTGTTTCCTGATCTCATGCCCAATTACAACAAGGTGGAATTCTGTTTAGCATATCTTAAAGCACTGACATGAGCAGCCACAAGCTGTGTGTGATTGCTAGCTTAGAGCAGGTTATTTTACCAATGTACCAATTTCACCAATCTACCTGGAATTTGATAAAACATTTACTGGCAAAGTCTTCTCTACTGGCAACAGATGTTCATTGTCTCTTCAGGCACCTTCAGTCACAGCATCCTCATCTCAAGCTATGGGAATATTAAAGGGATGTCAGCTCTCTTAGTGAGACTGTCCTCATAACAATGCTATAATAAAGGTTTCTAATCCTCATAGCTTAGCCAAAGTCACAAACAATGAGAACTTAACCAAGGATGTCTATCTTTCTAGAATAATATTTGTTTCTTTCAGACACAAAAGAAGCCACAGATAGTTAAGACACTGGTTTAAATCTTTGCAGTGGTAGTGATCACAGATTTTTTTCCAGTGTTTTTCACGGTAGAGAAACTGGTGAAATCTGGCTATTGTGCTTGGGCATTTAGCTTCAGCCAAAGGCTAAGTGACCTCTCCTGGTTCTTGTTGATAGGGTGAAATAACCTCAATTTGCTTTATAGCAGAAATTGCCTTGAGATTATCTAATGAAGGTATTATTATCATTAGTATGAAGTGAATGGGAAAAGTGTTTGGATAATTGGCAGAAGAGAAAATGAGAACAGTGAACAGTTACAACTCTGAGGCCCCTTGGCAACAGACACCTTCTTAAGTGTATGTGAAACAGGCAGCTCCCTTGATCAGCACAGACCTCTCTGCTGGAGAGGCAGCTTCCTCTAGAAGCGTAATTGTGAATTTAAATGCAAGGGAACTGAGAAACAGAAATAACAAGGTTCTTGATTTCCACCCCTCCCACTAACTAATATGCATTTACTGCTAATTAACTTAGAGGTATAGACTGCATTCTGTGGCAGGAATTTGTCTCCTACTATTTGTTAGGATGAATAGCAAAGGAAACAGTTTTTCCATTTGAATTAATGAATCCCTGTTTTATGTTGTTGAGGGTTTATTTTTATTTTTATTTTTATTTTTATTTTTATTTTTATTTTTATTTTTATTTTTATTTTTTTTTTTTTTTGGTTTTTTTTTTTTTTTTTTCAAGATCCTACCCTTGGTTGTTATCTGCTAGAAAATATGTTCAGATTCTTCTATGGAGGGATTATCTTTTTGGTGTTCCACTGAAACACAGGAGTAAAAGTTGAAGCAAGTATTTTTGGATAATGCTCAAAGCAGCCTCAAGCCTTGTCTGTGCAACTGTCCCTCCACTCTCAGCTGAGTCATTGCATCAGGCAGGTGAGAGCCTTTCAATGCTGCTCTTGCAGGGAGAGTGATGTCTGGTGTGAGGTCAGTTAACATTCCAGGGTGCTGAGGTTGGGTCCTTGCTGCCACTAGTGATGTTTTTTCTCCATCCTGAGAAGCTCCATGTGTCAAAAATTGTGGATGCATACCCAGTGCTTTTAGCTTTACTAATTTTTTTTTTTAATTTCTGTTTCTTTATTTAGTGGGACTTTTAAACATGGGGCTCAGGTGCCATTTTTTGGCCATGATGTATTCCACCTGTCCTCTGACTGTTGTGCCAGGATGTTATAGAGCTCCCCATGGTGCCATGTCATGTCAGCCAGCCTAGTGCAGATCTACCCAGCACCACCACAAGACCAAGAAGGAACCAGAAGCACCCATTCAGATAACTGATTTTCTTTCTTTGGGTGTTTTTCTGTTATCAGATATTTATCCTCCCCACAGTATTTCATTGGCATAGGGATTATGTTTTATTTAGAAAACAGAAAAAACAACCTGATCTCAATATTTCTTCCTATAGGGAAATAAATGTTTTTATTCTTGGTAGGGACATTGTCTATAAATAGGGGATGGGGACCTAGCAGGCAAACTCATTATACATTCTCTCCTCCTCTTTTCATGTTCTTTTGATTTTTGTTGTATTCAGAAAGCTTTTGTTGTCCAAAGTTATACATTATTATGCTCTTAGCTGAAGCCTTGGAATGGAGGACAGTAAATTTTGAGTCTTCTAATGAGATAGGAAGCATGATCGAATGTGTAGGGACTGTGGTGCTGCATGGTAGCTGCTGAAATGACTGCTAGGGAAGGCAATTTTCTACTTCATGTCCCTTTTCTCAATTCCTACTCATTTATACAGGCTGTAAGTTCTTGGCATGTTCCTATGAATTTACACAATGCCTTATACAATATCACTTCGGTAGGTCCTGTAGAGCCCCATGTCAGAACATATAATATATGCTTGCAAACAAATGGTAATAAATTCTAATAGCAGTTAGTGCCGCATGAGCGTATCACAGAGGCACTGATTGTTCCTTCATTACACTGAGAAAAAGAAACATTCAGTCAATCAACACAGTGAGTTCAAGGCCTGGCTATCAGCACTAATAATGTCACTTGTTGTCAAACATAAGCAGAAACCTGTCAGAGGAGGAAAGGTTGAATAGCTACAACCCACCTCTAAAGCAACCCCACATGACGCAGCCCACATCATTTTTCCGTGTGAGATTTTCACAGTGCATTTATTTATTTATTTATTTATTTATTTTTTATTGGTCCCTAAGGATAAACCACTGTTAAAATAAACCACAAAAGCTACAACCCTCGTAGCTCTCATTTGCCTCCTGCAGTCTCATCACAGGAATAAAATATGAGAGCGCAAAACACCTCTCTAGTCAAGCTGAAAGAGAAGGAGCTGACAAGCCAGGGAAATGTTCTCCTGTAACCTTGAACTTGTATTCACTTCCCTCTGAAAACAAGATGTCTCAAGGCAGACAGAGGTGGAGGTGAAGTACTTCACAACATCAATACCATGTTATAAATACCTCACAACTGTGGTAGCCTGAAGGTTTTGAGGGCTCCATGGAATTTAAAATCAACCTACCACAGAGGGTTTTTTTTAACAGTGCAAAAAAAATAAATCCAAGTTCAACTTGTTGCAATTATAAATCGCTGGAAAAAGAGGGCTGAACAAAGGAATAACTGCTGTTCAGTGATTCAGTACTTCAGCTGACAGAGTTGAGCCAATAATCTGGGTGATACTCTGGAGAACTAGGGTATGACTAAGGAGATACACACTCAATTCTTGGCACATCCAGAAACTGTATAATACTGGACAAGCCAGTAAGTCTGATTTGTTCCTCAGTATATCCTTTCTGAAAAGGACACGCTCCTTCTGTACTTTACAACATAGTTTTGGGAATAAAATTCTTTAGACTGATATGAATGATTTGCACAGAGTCTCACTACTCATGACACTCAGGCATCCTGTCAGCTACTGGATAGAGGAAAAGGAGATTCGACCCCAGAACTTGGTCTCTCCATTCTTTACATGCTCAGCACATATAGATTGCCTGGAAAACCAGAGTAATTTTGGAAATCCTGTGAAGAGTCTGTGTGTAAAGGTAAATACAGTTTCTGTAGGAGACTGAGTCTCTTGATATTTTTTCTTCAGCTTCTCAGACCATCCTGAGAGAAAAAAGGGTTAAAATAAATATAAATAAATACATAATTCCTCGACTTTGTTGTTAAGCAAAAGAACAGAGAATAGATAAATAGATTTCATGAGAGCTAAGAAAACACAGACTGGTGCAAAAAATCTTTAAAACGTTCATGTCTCTGGTGGTGTGAGGAGCAGATGGGCTCCAGCAGCTTTGCTGCTTGGTTTCATTGCTGCTGGTGTACACAGAGCCTTTCCCCAAGTAGGGTTAATAATTGAAGTCCAAGAGAAGAATAAAGTGGGATGGGTACTAACGGAAAGCATCAGGAGAAAATAGTGAAATAAAAATCTTTTTGCACCTCATACCACAGTGGAGTTCATTACTGCTGTTTTTTCCAAGAAAGAGCAATGAGGATTATAAGAATTGTTGGGGAAGAATGAAAAAAGACACAAAAGGGTTTTGGAGACAAGTTTTGGAGACAAGTTTGATCTGGAAATGACATCATAAATCTTAGACACAACATTGGAAAGACAGGAATAAAAGGACAACTTTTTTTCTTTTTTTTTTTGTACTGTGTAATTTAGTCAAATCTCTGTCAAAAGAATAAGACAGAAATGTTGAAGGTAATAGGATCTTATTTTAGGATAAGGGAAATAGTACTCCGCGCATTCTTAGCTTTTTTCCAAAACTACTTTTAGACAGCAAAATTAGGTGAATTGAATCTTACCTACGGGACAAGACAGCAAAACACAGTACTCATCCAGCCATTTAGCTATAATGTCCTTTTATATGTTCATAAATTCCTGCTGCTTTTATCACCATGACCTCAAAAGATGTTTCTTAAAATGCTCTCTGATGGTCTAACTTTAGAAGAAGTGCTTTCCAAACATAGGTCACAACAGGCATTTTTGCAAGGGAAATTTAGTGAACAAGTCACTTCTCTTGCCTGCTGAGGCTTTGTAGAATCCAGCAATGGGCAGCAGAGTATTATCAGTGGCTGGTTGTCTTAGGGCCATTTGTAAAGTATCTGGAACTGATCTAAAAGTGAAACTTGGATTTTGGGAAATTCATATACACTTTTATTTACAGCGGAAAGAAAGCCAAGGGTAATAAAAATTGATACAGTGCCTTTTGTCTATCTTATTTAATAAAGCTCCCTGAAAAACATGGGTTGGTGTTTGTCTGCTGCTCCTGTGACAGTGCTGCACAGAAGGCATGTGATGGGGAGATTGAGACAGGTGTCTAACACAGACCTGCTGCAGATGAAAAGTGGTTAATAAGCAGGGTGCTAACATGCATCGTTCAGATCCATGTAATCAGACCAGACACGCTATTGAAACCAGGATGAAGCTAAAGGGTTCAGTTTTCTAGGCATGAAAACAAGGAAAAAAAAAAAAAAAAGATGTGTGAATGAGGATGTATGCACAAAATCAAAATACTTGCACCCCCCTGTTGACATGAAAGAGACTAATTAATTATCTAACTTGTCACATCCCCAGCTTGTCTGCATTCTGTCTCGCATACACATTCTCACTCCATCAGAGGTTGTTTTTTTTTTTTTTTTCTGGGGATATAAAGCAAAATTCAAATTAAACACCTATAATGCTATGTCTGATATTAGTGATCACACAATTTTAAACACAGTGAGAGAAGGCAAGAAGAAAATATAGATTCGGAGGGGAAAAAAAACAACTCCATGACAGAAACCCAAACCTATAGAAAGAAAAGTCAGGGAGATGTATAAAGTCTCACAACGACAAGGAAACAGGGAAAACAAACAGGTGACATGAATGTGTGCAGACACATGCACATATTCACAAATCTCTTCTTGGGTAAATAGTGCTTTACAGAGTTATCTAATATTTCTGGTAAACAACTACTCTCTACCAGTTCTCTCCCTCTCAACTTCTAGGCTATAATTCCTGAAATAAAAGAGAATCAGGTAGCTGTCCTGTCTGGTTATTCATGTTTAACAATAAGCTGAAAATCAGTCACTTCTACAAATGTATAGGTAAATCTTTGCATTGAGTTTAGCACTGAAATTTCATTCTGATGTAGCTTTTTTCCTTATTTCATCAAATTTCTGTATTAATGTACTTATCCTCTCCTTATTTCATCTCTTCTTCACTGTTTACTGTGCTTTGTTGGAATTGTGAACAGCATCAGCACAGACATACAGTAGAGCCCAACAGCTTATATATCCTAATGACTAATGTGCAAGGATTTGCTACTTTGAGATCAAATGAAACTGAGCCAGAAATCAACCCAGTATTTGCTTTGTGAAATCCCAAACCTCTTTCTTCAACCCTTAGTTTGTACCACTTCAGACCAAAGAGTATTTCTGTTTTGGTCACAGGAGAAGAGCATTTTTGCACCGTAAAATTAATATATTTTGTACAGTTTTTAAAATGGAGAAACAGAAATTGCTGTGCAAAATCCAAGGAAATTAAATTGAAATTTTCAAACTGAAAATAAAAGTACAAGTAAGCACTCTTCTGGGATTGTAGTGTAAAACAAGTCCTTTTAAAAAAATAAAAAATAAAAAAGACGATAATAGAAAAATGAGATATATTAATATATGAAAAAAGCAAAATATTTTCACAATAACTAATTTTAACTATTTTTAAATGAGCTCTGATATTTCAAATGCCTTAAAAAGCAGCTGTGACCAGTCAAACTCTGAAAATTAATTTTGCTTCATAATTCCTGTCTCAAGTCAAATAATCTGAAGTAAAATATGTGTCACAGAAAAATAATATTTTTTAAGGTTTCCAGAGGCAGGAGGTCTACAATAGCACAGGATCTGACAGTTATTTACTTGAATCATTAGGAAGGAGCACCTTTATTTCCACTTTGAATTTCCTGTTCTCCATCTTCCAGTCCCTGGCTCTGATTATACCTGTCTGTGAGATTAAATATCTCAGCTAGATTTGGAAATTGTCTTCTCTTGTAAACATTCTCCTTATTTTGATATACATGACTATGTTTGAAAATATCCTCTTTATCTTCAAAAACAGATGAAATATGATATAGCTCAGAGGCAAAAACAGATGTTTCAGTGACAATTTTTCATCGTGTCTCCAGCTGAAAAAAAAAAACACAATTAAAAAAAATAAAAAAGGAGAGAGAGAAAGTGGAGGTAAAAAGTTAGCCAAGAGTAAAAGAAATTGGAAAGAAACTTGTAAGCATATCCAAAAAAAAAAAAAGGAAGAAAAAACCCTTGAACACAATCATTGGTGCTCATTCCAGCATCCCTGCATGCTGCCCTGCTGTCCCTTGCTGGCTGGCTGCCTATTCCCTGCAGCATTCCAGGGGATGTTCAGCCCAGACTGGGAAGGGTAGTGGTGCCACGAAGCAACTTCTGGCAGCCCCAAAGCCGACTCCAACTGCTGCCTCACTTGCTCCAAGATCACCCCTGACAATACATTTTTTTCTATGCCAGTGTGATCCTTCAGGTTGTCTTCTATCTTTGAAAAGCAACTTTGAAATTCCCCGTTGAATGTCCAGCCAAGACTTATTTATTTACCATGATGGGGTTTGGCAAACACACTGCAGAGACTGTTGCCCATTTTATCCGTGTCCATTTTATCCGTGCTCTTCCGCATTTTCATCCTAACAGGGGCTGTTGCTCAGGCCATTTGCCAGGATATTTGGTTGCAGGGAGTGAGCAGGCACCTGCATGTGGCCAAGTGTCATCTGCAGCCTGGCTGAGCACAGGTGGTCCCTGGGCCTTTTGCCGTGTTAAAATACAGTTACAGTAGATATCTCTGTCTAGAGAATACTGATGTGTAGTCAAAGGGTATTAGTGGACAATAGTTAGGACAGAATCAGATGCCAAAAAATTGTTTGGTTGTGTCTAAGCAGGACCCATTTTATAGTTAATGGAGAGGAATCAGCAATACTGGAAGCTGATCAATTTCAATTCTCCAAGAGAGTAATTTTAAAATGGGAAATATTTCTTTACATCAACTCTGAAAGAAACATAAATACTTGCTTTGATTTGACAAAAAGCTGTTAAATACCTCAATTACTGAACAGTACTACAAGCTTGTGAGCAAAGGTATTTAAATTGTCTTCTGTTAGGTTCTTTTTTCATCATCTGTTTTGTTAACATTCTTTTTTAATTAATTCTCAAGTTTTCCAGCTCTATTGAAAGAAACACTCTCAAGACAGGGAAACAAGAAGGATTAGTAGGTTTGATCATGAGTAGGAATATCCTTGGAGGGAATATTTATCAAAAGGGAAAAGAAAAAAAGATGGAGCATAGTAGGTAAGTATTAATCATAAGGGGGTTGAACTGAAAAAGGGAGCCAAGTTTTTTTCTGGGAACAACAGGGACTCTCTCAGATGTGAGCTTCACCATAGATCTAAACCAGGGATGGGGGTCATAGCATTGTCCCATTATCAGTAATAAATTTGCAGGATATGATGATTTTCCCTAATTTTCTTGGAAATTGTTAAATCTCTGATGAAAAGGTGATTTTTAAGTGTATGTAATACCTAAGCATCTACATTGCTTTCCATCAGGTACTTTGCATGTATTCAAGGTTTAGAAACAGTTTGAAATATGTTCTATATGCCACATACAGTTTGCTTTAGAACAGCCAAGAAAGAAAAAGGTAGATCCTTGGGCACACACTGACACAGAGCCACACGTGCACAGAAAAACAGACTTGTTATGAGGCAGAGGGCCCATGCTTTTGAAACAATCATCAGCCTGGCTTTACACTTGCATCAGAGCAAGAGAACAAAAGGCAGGGGGATCATAACAGTATACTAATCTGATCTTATTCTGGCTCTTTCTCTACAAAATAAAGACTTTCCTAACATCTGAGAGGCATGTTTTTTTCATATCTATCTAAGCACTCTTTATCCCAAACCATGTGGTTCAATTCGGCTTGAGATGAGAAGTCAGCCAAAGAGGGGACATAGCATAAAAGGGATGCATGCTTGGGAGGACAGCCTGCTTCAGCTTTAATTGCAAGACACAGACACAGACACAGAGACACACAGACACACAGACACACAGACACACAGACACACACACACAGACACACAAACACACAGACACACACACACAGACACACAGACACAGAGACACAAAGACACAGAGACACACAGACACACATACACAGACACAGACACACACACACACAGACACAAAGACACAGAGACACACAGACACACAGACACACAGACACACACACACACACACAGACACACAGACACAGAGACACAAAGACACAGAGACACACAGACACACATACACAGACACAGACACAGACACACACACACACAGAGACACAAAGACACACAGACACAAAGACACACACACACAGACACAGACACACACACAGACACACAGACACACACACACACACACAGACACAAAGACACAGAGACACACACACACACACACACACACACACACACACAGACACAGACACAGACACACACACAGACACACACACACACACACACACACAGAGACACACAGACACAGAGACACAAAGACACAGAGACACACAGACACACATACACAGACACAGACACACACACACACAGAGACACACAGACACACAGACACACATACACACAGACACAGACACACACACACACACAGACACAAAGACACAGAGACACACAGACACACAGACACAGACACACACACACACACACACACAGACACAGACACACAGACACAGACACACACACACAGATTTCAATGGCTTTGGTACCACACAGTCATCAAATGTCTGTGCTGCAGGTGGTTTTTTGTTTATTTGTTTTTCCTGCTTCTGGATTATGAAAATGTTCTTTACAGCTCATCTGAAACATAATCCCTGCTTTCCTGTTTATTCAAAGTAAAAAAACCTTAAACCATAGCAAAACACAGCACCCTGCTTTCTGTGATTGTATGAGACATTTAGAGACTTGGAAAAGTGTTGGATCCTACTTTATAGCAAAGCTCTGCAAACCAACAGACCAAAACCAAGCCCACTCTTCAAAAACAGAGATTTCCAGGCTCTTCTCTTGGATGTAAAGGATCCTACTGCTCCGTCCACCTCCTCCAGAAAGGTGAAGAGGAGATGGGCTGTCCAAACAGACATTCCCTCCTCTGGAACAACTGAAGGATACAGACATCTAACCTGAAAAAGGTGTTCTGTTTCAAACTTGCCTGGAGCTGTCCCAACCTAAAGAATTCCAAACCCTTCCTTTGGGGGATTGCTTCTTTCTTGGATATCACATCTCCAGAGGACAGCAACCCTTCTACAAATCAATAAATGAAAAACACAGCAGTCAACTCTGTGTGGTGCACTGCAATTCCAGCTAACTCTGACTGTTTGCAGGCTGACATTGCTGTCTTGCAATAGGTGAACATCTAAGGCCAAGGTTCAGCTTCTCTTTCAGAGAATCATTTTCTCTATAGATAGAAATCTTTGAATTAACCTTTCCTACTTTTCTTCTAGCAGTATGCATCACATGGGGTGGTAGTGGCATCCTTAATAACAAATATGGGTGGGGAGGAAGGTTCATTTTTCTCCCTCCAAGTTACCAGGCAGGCTGTATAGGAGAAAAACCCATATATTTTGCAAAGCAATCATTATGCAGAAAAGAAGTGACCTTTTGTTTAGAAAGGGGACTGGAAGAGTCAAAAAGCTCTGCAGTAGCATTTATATATTCTTAAGTTTTGGTTTTATAACAGACTACTAGCAGCTTTGAGAACAAAAGAGGTTATAAACACTACACTTAATTGTTATAGTGGAGGCTGAGAAATTTTTACCACCTCTAGAAAAGCATCGTTCTCTTCAGAAAGGATGAATTAGTTTTTTCTTAAACTGCCTAATGAGATGAACGAATATCAGACAACAATAATTTCTCCTAATTACAGGAAGTCTAGAATAGAATAAAACAGAGAATTTTTTCCTTTATACAACAGCATTTTTAGTGTTCATCAACATTGCCCCTAAGGCAGAAACAGAGTCATGCATGATCAATTTGTCTTACAAGTCTTCCAAAATAGTTCCCTCTCTCCATTTAGCACTGTCAAGGTTTGTTCTTATTTGCCATTTCAGACAAGATTTAGAGCTTCCACGCTTTGATTCTTGGGATGAAGGAAGATTAAAGTTTTCATTGCTTGTTTGTAATGAGGAAAATTGTAACTCTAATTATGTAACCAATTTGCTGCAGTTAACCCTTGAAAAGAACAGTCATGGTCCTGGCAAAGGTTCGTTTTGCACTGATGAGGTTTGTAGCCAGTGCAGAAAGTGCAAGTTGAAAGCCAATAGGATCTGGGTGCATAAAACTGATGTGATTTTAAAAAATCCAGTGATAGTCATTGAGTGGCTGGAAAAATAGTGCAGATAGCAGTGACCGCGTAAAGCTAATGCAAGGAAGTCCAAATATCTTCATGTGTTTTCCTTCACATTAATCCTGTACTGAGATCAGAGGAATTTCATTAAAAGATCCAAGCTAGTTAAGATCTAGCCTCCAAGAAATGCATTAATCAATTTTAAGGGAAAAGAGACCTGCATTACACCGGAGGCAGACATGAACACTTCACTTTTTTATTGGAATCAATAACTTAATGCCAAATTCATAATTTCTAAAAAGATAACTTTTCTTCTTCAAAGGACTCCTAAATATGTAAAGTTCACTGGTAAATTGCCCCACTTTTAAATTTTATTCTTACTAAAAATGAACAACTTACTTTTGCTTGCTCATTGCTTGCTTCAGCCTCCAGGCTTAGGGTTTTCTTTTCTTTAATGGTACAACACTAAAAGGTACAACACATGTTTCTGGTATCTTCTTAGGTCAGTATTCTTACATTGTGGTCCACTTGTTCCTCTACATTCTCTGTAGAATTTACTAAATAAATTCACTAAATTCATTCACTAAATAAATGTAGGCTAGACTTTTTTTTCAGCTTCTCATTAGAGGAGTATTTTTTTCAGGCCGTGTGAGAGAATTTTGGACAGAAGTGAGCAGCTAGCAGGCCTTGGTACATTTTGGATCAATGCTGTGGTCAGTTTATGTCTATACCCCTGTCATGGCCTTTTTGAAAATCCCTGTTCTTTCAAGATGTAGTCCCACAGCTGACATGTGCATCCTCACTTTTCAATCCAAGTGGATTAGGCTTTGCTGTAGTATAGTACAAGTTCTTTGACCACAGCAGACTTATAACTTTATAGCCTCAGTGCTGATGGATGAATAAGACTCTTAGTCAATAATCAGTTCTTTATATTATCAATGAAATTTCTAGCAAATATATATTCTATCTGTTCATTAACCCAAAATATCTGTGAGAAATGTTGGGTTTTTTTTCAAAAAAGAGAAAGGACTGTTGGTAATTGTGCTACCTCACTGGGCCAGGCACATAGGTGTGTTTCTGTATCTGTGAGCACTTTCCAAATATTCATTATTTTGTTGTTACTGTTTGAGTTTCAATGTGCAGAATCAAGTGTTTTGTTAAAGTACTTTATAATGTGGAATGAACTTGTTGACTCGTGGGAAAAAAAGACAATGGCAAAGTTAGGTTTGTTACCAACTAAAAGAAACTCTTCTTTAATTCAAGTGGTTGGATGGTGGTAGATATTCCAGTGCTGAAAGTGAAAGGCTTTTGGAGCATTGTTGGGTCACTCTTGAGAGTACAGAAAAAGAATAAAATATTTCAGAGGCTAGTGCAATTGCTTACACTTCTTCTGCTTGTTGGCAGCTTAAAACTTCAAAAATTAAAGTCACTGTTGCATCTTTACAGAGTTCCAGTGTGGTTCAGAAATTCTTCCCTGAGCCAGCCAAAATAATTGCATAAATATATTTCAGCCCGAAATAAAACCCACAGTTGGAGTTATTTCTTCTTGTTGAGGCTTCATAGACAATAATTTTACTGACAAAAAGAATTTAGCTGTTCGAATTGGGGGAGTCATGACTCTTATTCTGAGATCCAGAGCCTCTTCATTCTTGCCTTAGAGATGCTGTGGGGCACAAAAACAGGTATAAATGAAAAATCTATTCCCTCAAAAAGGAAAAACAAAAAAGAGAAAAAGAAAGGGAAGCATGAGAGATTCACAGTAGTTTATCAAGGAAGAGTTAGGCTACTTTGCCTGTGGGTTAGTAATCTAAATAAGTATTTTCTGGCAGTAAGTGTAGGAGAGCCAAAGAAAAAAAAAGATGAAATATTGCAATATTAGGCTGGAAAAACCCTTATTAATACCCAGAAAGCTTTACTCATTTAAGAAAACTTGATAGGGTCAGAAAAACCAAGCCAAAAAGATAGGAGCCTAAAGTGCCCTTTGAATTAAATATACGCACTGACATTTAAGAAAGCAAGTCAAGTAATTCCTCACTGCAGCTCTTGGGATCCTTGGAGTTTCTTCCTCAGGTTTTTGGGATTCGGGAAAAAAAAAAAAAGACATCCTTAAACTCATTTTCCCTGTGCTTGTTGTGCTACACTGAATTGAGGTGAAATTGTGGATATGATGTTGCAATGTGCCGTGTTAGATAATTGATCACCAGGTCTTCTGGTAAGTGGGAATCTTGAAATTCAAGCATTTAGTTCTAGATTATTTCTAACATTGACTGAGGATGTGTTTAAATACCGTTGAGACTATCAAAACCACCTTTTTGTCAGCCTGATTTGTAATCCTCTAATTTTAATTTCTTGCCTTCAAAGTGTCTGTTCTACTAGACAGAGTGGCTCTCCCTTGGCATGTGCCACATCATTCTCCTGGACTTTGGAAATGCTGGGTTCAGAACACCACCAACTTCAAACCTTCTCCTTTCTGCTTAGGTGCTTCTTACTGAAAAGCCATGATGATGAGCTAAAGGGTTTTCCTTGTGAATTTTGTCCCCATATTCCTTTGAGAAAACAATAGGCTTGAGCTATATTTCACAGAGGTGTGCTGTGGTAGGCTCACACCTGTGTTCAACTTAGAGAAAAAAAATCAGGCCTCCAACTGCTTGATGCTTCCTAATGTTGCCAGCTCTGAGCTGCTGTTGGTTTTGCTTGCCTGTTGTAGGTCTGAGTCTGTGAGCAAAACCCTCACTCAAACACAGCAAACTGACTTGCTTCAGCACAGCAGCTCCCACCACAAGACAGGAAGTTTAACTCTCTGTGTCTAGACCATGCCTCTTAAATGTCCAGAAAACAACCTGTGGAGGAATAGGATGAATCTATGGAAATCACTGACAGCTGAAAATGTAAGTCTGAAAGCAGGATGGAAAGGATAAAGGAAATTCAGTGGTGGTGTTTGTGAGAACAGCTCCTCAATATTGCTGTGGCTGTTTATACCAGCAGTGTATTTGTCCTGCTCTGTGCACTGAATAGGACAACAGGGATTAGCATTTAGAATAGAGTGAATACCTTTCCAGCTCTCCTCGGATGACTGTGTTGATTTTGGAGCTCCTGTAAAGTCTACTGCTCTGTCATGTTCCCAGATACTGTGGGTTTTTTTTACTGATACTAAGTGGTTGTCTATGTCAGCTCAAGTTACAAAAACAAGTGGGATATTTTCTGGCAGGTTTTTAGAATAGAGTCTGTGATTGATGCAAAGTACTAAACCACAAAGGGCATATGAAATAGTGAATGTGAATTCACACTATTTCTTTATAAGGAGTGGTTTTCTCCCCATAAAAACCTTGCAAAGCAAAAGATTGAATAACAACCAAGATTTGCCTTCCAGTGGGTGAAATAGAACACTGATCACCTGTGGCACTGGCAAGGGTGAATAAGCAGTGCAGCAGGATGATGCTTTCAGAGTTGTTGATGGAAAACAGAAAATAGTGATTATTTGTTTGTCTTTGGTTCTTTCTGTTATGGATACTGGTCACTGGGACAATATTTACTACCTGGCTGTCATGAACCTACTGTGTTTCACATAAAGCTTTTTCAGATACCTTTATAGTCTGTGTTGTCTTGGCTGCTAATATTCCCCTTTAGCAGAGTGTCTGTGTTATTTGTCCCACTGCTGAGATGTATCACTTGCTACAGCATTGCTCCTCAAAACTGACAGCATATTGGTTGTGAATGCCCCAGCCCCGGAGGTGTTCAGGGTCAGGCTGGATGGTGCTTTGAGTAACCTGATCTAGTTAAAGATGTCCTTGAAAGTAGCAGGGGAAATAGCCAGGATGACATTTAAAAGGTCCCTTCCAACCCAAATCATTCAATGATTCTATGATTCTTTAATATGTCTGCAAGACAACAATAAGAGAGAGCTCATGAGTATGCTGTCTCACATGATTGGTCCATATTGCTGCTTATAAGGTGTCTGCAAAACTGGCTGTGGCTAAATTATTAACGCTGTATGATGGAAGAATGGAGCTCAGTTTCTTCTGGGTGGATGTCATCTTACCAGAGTGCACTTGTCTCACTCCTATTACTAGTGAGGAACAAGTGCAGTTTTGGCCTGATCTGTAGATTTAGATTTGATTCTGTCACTGGATTGAAGGCTACACCTCAGTTATGTCTCTCTCTCATGGAAGAACTCCTCAATTCATGCTGCTTAAGGTTTTTGAGAAATTTCATGGTACCTACGCCGGGTGGGTCTGATCATATTCCGAGCAGCCCTGAGCTGAAAATGTACATCTAACAAAACACTGCTTTTGGGAAGTAGAAGCTGAACAAGGCTAAATATCCCTGCTGAAAATGCATCTCATTTGTAACAGTTTATCTCTAATGAATTTCAAGAATTACAGTGGAGTTGGAAAGTGATGGCTGTTATCAGTGCACAAACACATCTAAAACCTAGAAATGTTGACAGTGGATACATTTCTTTCAGGAACAGCCTTTTGGCAGTAGATCAGATTGTCTGTGTGAGCCACACAAATCACACGCTTTCCCAGGTGGGTATTAGCAGAACCATCTGGCAATTAGAAGTCTCCGGGGCAGTCAATCCAACTTTGAGCTGGATTAACTTGGAAGTTTCAAATACTGTCATTGCTTTTTGATGGTCAGAGAGGTTTTTGGCCCTTGTGAATAAGACAACCATTTGATCAGGGACAGAAAGGATTATTCAGTTATTTATCTTCAGCCCTGTTCAGCTTTCCATGAGGTCAGTCAAAATAATCTCTCTTAGAGCACATATATAGAGGGAATGTATATGCATGGCTCAAATCCAGCCAATTTTGGGGATGAGTAAGTTGGCTGAGCATGCAGAGCAGATCTGTAGCAATCTTGGAGCTTTATGTGGTGTGGCAGACTGTGGGTAATTTTGGACAGAAAGTATGTGGTGCTGTTATTTCGCAGAAACTGTTTAGCTTTTGCTGTATTTCAGCAGTGACAAAAACTCCCACAGCCTCACCATAGGCCCTCTTGATAACAACTGAAAAAATCTGTATCTTCCAAATACGTTATATCATTAGATGAAGTGGACAAAAACAAAACAAGTATGTTTATGACTTAGCCTGAGGAGATAATTAACTTCTGAGTGCTGAGATCCTTGATTGCATTCCTAGCATGATCTTAATTGGAAGTCTGATCTTGTAAAAGGTTGTAGTGTTTGGAGGATATCTGAAATGGTTCACTGAGAAATTGTTTGTTCATAAATTTGAAAGTTAATCCAGACAAATACCTTTTACTTTGCCTTTGTTGTAATTGTTGTGGTTGATGATGATGATAAAAATAATCTATTACAGCAGCAGCAAAAGCACCAGATTGTTCAAAGAGAACATGTATCAAAATGTATTGAGCTACTTCAGGGAATTTCAAAAGAAAGTAGCTTTAAAAAAAGGGCTGAATACATACCAAATGATAATACTTAGAAATCTGTATTACTGCTCTTGAGTGTGGTACTTAGCTGAAACTCTTGACCTCTTGTGTGTTCTCAGCGAGAATTGTCACGATCTAAGTTTTTGCATGGAACTATGTTATGTTGCAAATGCACTACAGTAGGTTGCCAGTACAGATGAAAACTAGAAACTCTTTTGTTATCCTGTCAAAAATCTCTGCCCTTTTACCCATCCCTGTTATAGGCACTTGCCTAACAGGAGTCCCAACTCTCTGTGATCAGTGAGGGTCACAAATTACATCCTTCTTTCTGGAAAGGGATGAATCCATACAGTATCAGTCTCCATCAGTGTCAGCGTCTCCATCTCACCTAAGCTTAGTCATTCAGAGGCTGGGCATAGAAGAACACTGTACCTGATGCTCACTAAAGTCAGTGCTGAAAAATGAACTGCAGTTGATTTAACATGTCTAATTTAAATTTGACAGGGAGACCTTATTGTGGCCTTTGGATATATAAAGGGGGGAAAGTAACATGGAGACTGACTTTTTAGTAGGGTCTATAACGGTAAGACAAGGGGTAAGGATTTTAAACTAAAAGAAGGTAGATTCAGTGTAGATGTAAGGAGGATGTTTTTTTATAATGCAGGTGGTGAAACACTGGCACAGGCTGCCCAGATAGGTGATAAAGGCCCCAGCCCTGGATACACTCAAGATAAGGTTGATTGGAGCTTTGAGCAACCTGTTTTAGTTGAAGATGCCCCTGAACATTGCAGGGAGTTGAACTAGATGATTTTTAAAGGTCCTTTCAACCCAAAGTATTCTATGTTTCTAAGTATATAAGGTGAAGAATATAAATAAGTATCTAGAGAGTTTGTTGAATATAAGCAGAGCCCTCCCTCTTGACCAGGTTAGATTAAAAACTGAGTTTGAGATGTTTCAAAATTTTGGTGAAATTAGGATAACATAACAGGAAAAAATTATTTGATAATTCCTTTTGATCCCTGAGGAAAAATGGAAGAATAAATATGGGCAAGTTTCATATTACCTGTGCTCAGGAACCTGGATCATCAAGCCCACTTGACACAGCAGTCTGCAATAAGAGTGTCTGCTCCTGTTACCTTGCAGAAGTCATAGAATATGCTGAGTTGGAAAGGAGCTACAAGGATCATCTAGTCCAACTCCTGGCCCTGCACAGGACACCCCAAGAGTCACACTATGTGCCTGAGATCCTTGTCCAAACACTTCTTGAGCATTATTAGACTTGGTGCTGTGAGCACTGCCCTGGGGAGCTGTTCCAGTGCCCAACCACCCTCTGAGTTAAGAACCTTTTCCTAACATCCACCCTAAACCTGCCCTGACACAATTTCAGGACATTCTCTTGGGTTCTGTCACTGGTCTCAGAGAAGAGATCCATGTCTTCCCCTTCAGCTGCCCCTCATGAGGAAGTTGATGCTGTGATGAGGTATCCATTCAGTCTCCTCCAGGCTGAACAGAGCAGAAAGATAACACTGAGCTTTCAGATGAAAGAAATTAGCACCACTGATAGACAACTAACTGGAAGGATGGAAGCTATTGGAGCAGAAAATAAACTCTGGAGCTCTCCAGGGAACAAAGATGTTGTGAAGGTTATCTCAACATTGTACTGTTTTATGGAAACCTTAAAACTGAAAAATTTGTGCATCTCTCTGAATGGAGCAAACCCTCTATTTTTTTTTCACATCCACACACAAGGATGTGCTACAAGTCAGGGTCGCCACACAGATAAATGAGATGGGACACAGCAGAAGACCTAAGTGAGTTGGATTAACCCAAGAAAAGCTAATTGTACTATCAATATAGAGAAAAGATCATCTGGGGTTTTTGATGTGATTGGTTCAGAAAGTCAGAATTATTTTTATCCAGAAAACAAATAAATTCAAGAGACTGGAACATTTGCAAAATGGAATAGTGGGATAAAGCAACTAACTTTCAGATAAGAGCTGAAGAAATGATTTTATAAGCAAAAAACCCCACACAAATAAAATTAAATGACAGATACAGAAAGTACCTTATGTCCTGTAAACATGGGAGATGCAGAGAATAGTAGAAGTTTTAAAATGTTACAGAACTGTGCATTTAGGAGTAAGAAATATCCTTTGAGAAGAGTCTCTAATGAATATACAAGTTTAACCTTCACTTGCTGCTGCTGCTGCCATCCAGGCTGATGGGGTGAGGGAAATGCTTCTGGCTGGAGAATACCTTAGGGAAAGAAAAAGGTGGAAAAACATTGTTTTTTTATCTATTTACTTTTCCTACCTATTTCTCGGTATCACCTCTCTTTATTAAATTCAGGGCCACAGCCTAGACTTTAAATAAAATAGCTTTGTTTTCAGTGATGATATTGGGGTTTATTAAATTCCTGTTTTGCTGCAGTGGATAGTATTTATACAATTTTCCTCAAGGAAGTTAAAAATAGCTTTCTGCTCCTTAGGGTTGCACGGGCTGTTTTTGCCTATGCTGTTAACTTGGCTTGTATTTTTTAAACACAAGTAAGTAAAAAAACAAATAGAAAAGGTAAAGTTGGGCCTTTCTCTCACATACTTTTTTTTGTAATTGGACATGAAATAAAAACAAGTCAAATTGGCAGATAGCATTGTGTTCTGGGTGGTGTGAAGTGCCAGAAACAGTGTTTTGCCTGCACACAACTTGTTTTCTAATAGTCCTTTTTATTTTTCACTCATCACAACAGGAGTGAACTATTAAAATCTAATGTTGAGATGAATTGAACTAAACAAAAACATGCTGAAGGCGACAGGCAGGGTTTAACACTCTGTAACTTTTATCTCTCTGGTGTCTCTCTTTGATGGTTGACATGGTAAAACAATTCTCAGAACACTTCTGAATCCTGATCATTTTGCTAATAACAGCAAGACTGCCACTGCATCATTTCTACTCTTGAATCCCTCTAGGTATGATTCCTTGCTTAACCACTTGATATTCACATGGCACTGTTCAGCAAAGATTTAATGAAGAAAATGAAGGAATTCCTATGGAATCAGCAAATGATGGTGTATTATTATTATTATTATTATTATTATTATTATTATTATTTAATTTGATTGACAATGGTGTCAATGGAAACCAATCAAGGATCAGTGCTTTGACCTAAGATGTGGTAACTATACCCTCAGTGGGGTATAGTACCACATAAATTAATGGAAGTGGAATGGTTTAAACCAATTAAGATTCTATACTTCCAACAAGCCCCCAGCAGTGGTGTGAGGTATGGACAAGTAAATGAAAAATTGAGCATGTTTCTATAACCATTAATACAGTCTTTGCTCCACAGAATCCCTAGGCACTATCAGTCTGAAAGATTGCAGGGACTTATAGAGGAGTAATGAAGTCAGGGCTAAAGAGATTTCAGATGTGCTAGTAATATTCTTAGAGGTTTTGTCAGTTTTCTCTCTGTGGGGAAAAGGTCTTTTGTGAAGGCGCTGAGCTGAGGCTCAAAAGATTTGCATTTCGTTCCTGGTTCATCGTGGACTTCCTCTTTGATGTTGGAAAATAACCTGTTTTGCTCATGTGAAAATAGGAATGCTAATAACAAGCCTTTGCCAGTCCTGTAGAACTAGGTAATATGACCACTGTGGGCTGTGGCATCCTACATCTGTGTACAAAATGGATTGGGAAAGGGATGGCACTTAGCAGCAATCTTCATTGACTGCTGTAACACAAATAATCAGAAAATTAAAATCACAGAATAGCAGAATATCATTAAAAGGAGTATTTATCTGCTACTTATGTTATATCCATTCAGTCCAACAGAAGAAACTTCTGCTCCCGTGTCTGAACTTTTCTAAAAGTAGAAGTGAAATCATGGCCAAAGGTAAAAGGGTTTGATGATACAAGGTGAGCCAATATTTTCAAGTTTCTAAAAAATCAGTTGCCTTCTGGTGTTTGTAAGTGCTAATGCTTAAAAGGGCAATAATGTGCAACTTTGAAAGCCTGTACTACAACCTTACAGTCTTTTACATACAGAAAATTAGATTTTCCTCTTTGCGATTGTCGCTGTGGAAGTATATAGTTCTATAGGTATTGTCCACAGTCTTTACACAAAATCTTCCCTGCCTTACTCCTGTTTGAGCCTTGTATGTCTATTTACAGTGGAGTAAGGTTGTGAGTTTTTGTACTCCTATCTCTCTGTGGAAGCTCTGCTTCCATTCTTAGGCAGGAAAAGCAAATCTGGGGTTATATATTTACTGGCAAGTTAAACAGAACAAAGCACAAACCTGAGCGCTTGTAAATGATCACCCATCTGCTAAACTGTGAACAAATTGAAAGCACTGGGAGGGTGGTCAGGCATTGGAACAGGCTGCGCAGGGAAGTAGGAGAATTGCCACACCTGGAAGTGTTCAAAAAGTGTGTTCATGTCTCACCTGGGGACATAGTTCAGTGGTGAACATGGCAGTGCTGGGTTAATGTCTTTTCTGACCTTAGAGATTCTATGATTCAAAAATCCATGACATGGAATAAACTGGTGTCTGGTAGCCTGCCAGCAAACATTGCCTAAGCACAGCAAGTGGTTAGCACAAGTCGAGAATTATTCCCACTACCTACTTTGGGGGTAATCTCCTCCTTCCTGGTCAGGTCTGGGAGGTTTAGCTCTTTGAAGGGGAGCTGTGCCACACTGCATCTCAGTGTTAGAACACTGTCCTTAGACTGCTTTGTTTACTGATACAGAAACAGTAAGGTGTTCATTAGTGTTTGGGGAGAAGAAACTCCTGGAAGATTTGAATAGGGAAATTGTGATCTCAGTATCTGTCAACTGGTAATGAAGTCAGATTAAATATTTGTGTAGTAGAGTCATAAAACATAACTGTGGGAGTGACATGGGTCCACTTCTTCATCAAAATCAAGTACAGTAAAATTGTAGACAGATGTTTCCTTAGGTGCTTCCAGATGGTTTTAAATGTCTTCAATGATGAAGAAAGCACAGACTTCCTGAGTAATCTATTCTAGAGCTGAATTAACCTTTGAGATGGACTTTTTTTTCTTGTAATTAGCAGTTAATTTTTTTCATTCTTCATATGAAGAAGAAAGTTCTTGGTGTTTAAGAGATCAGCAGACTACTGCCAGTTGTGTGAACATTCAATATCCCTTCCTTTTTGTTCTTTCTTCCAAGGATAAGATTTCAAAAGAATAAGGGAACTGGAGAGTGAAAAAGACTTACAATAAGGAATTAGAAGGATGGCAGCTTGTAATTTGTAGTAAGAACCATGTATTATATAAGATAAAAATAAAACTTGGACAAGATTATATTTTGGGGTCCTAGTGGCATCATAAAATACTCTTGTTTTTTGCTTTTATGGCTTATTTTATGTCAGCAGAGTCCTGGGATATTTTGGGATATTTATGTAGCCTTGAAATTCAAAACCATCTTCTCTTTAAAGAGTTTGGTTTTTAAAGGGGTACATTTGTAAAGTAAAAAAAAAAAAAAAAAAAAAAACCTCTCCATTGTGAAATATCAATTATTTGTAAGCACTTTGATTTATTGGATTTTATGGGTAAAATAAATAGAAATTGTTTATTATATTAAAAATAATATTTATTTATTATCTATCTGGCTGGGCAATAAATTGGCTCCTTAAAATTACTTATTTGTCAGTCAGCATGTTAGTTCAAAAAGCAAGGAGCTTGCCTGTGGATCCTGCTTGAAAGCAGGGAGAGTTCGGGTCAAATCAGTTTGAGCCACAGTAATTAAGAATAAGATCAAAGATCCTTCCCTACTTCTGTAGTAAGCATCTGAAGTTAATTTTTAGAATGGATCCACTTCTAGGCAGCAGTGGAGAATACTGAAGGTAGACAATGCTACCTAGGAAGAACTTACTTTTAAATGCTTAAGAGAGTTACATATGAACCAAATACTTAGACTTTCCTCTGGATACATCAAAGTACTTCATATTTGCTAAGCAGGGAAATATTTGCCTTTTCAGCTTTTCTATTTACAGCTGCATATCCCATAACCTTCAGAGGATACTTTTTCAGACTGTCTCTACAAAGGAGCAAAATAAACAATGCTGGGCTAAGGCAGTGCCCCACAATCACCACGATCATGTCAATCGCTGGTGGTATCTGTTGATTCCTTGGTCACTAGTCTCCCTGACAACATCTGATCATGTTTCAGGAGTTGTAGCAGGGACCATCCTCAATACAGACTTTGTGGACTCTTATTTTGGCAGGTAAAAAAGTTCATCTATGTTAAAGGAACATTCTGCACCCCTTAAACCCAGGGTCAGAAAATGATGAATGAAGCTATTGTGTGTCTCTACACCCAACCCTCTCATATAGACATTTGTCTCACAAAGTAGCATTTCACTAACTAAAACTAGAAGTAATATTAGGTACATAATGAAGTTTTACTGCTTCTATAAAACCTATGTATTTCTGAGCGTTAGTTTTTGGCATCATTTGATCTCATATTTATGTGTACACAGACAGGCATTTACTGAGCCTGGTGTAATGAGAAAAAAGCTGGCTGGTGAAACCACATCATCCCATCACCCAGCTGTAAAATATAGCTAACATGAATGCATTTGAATGATTATATATGAACTGAGTGAATGATTTGTGAAGTTGTGGATAAATAGTCCAAAACAAGGTGGTTACAATAAATTGGCAGTGGTTATCTGAAGGTCATGTTAAAGCTTTGCTGTGCAAATGATAGCATTAGGTAGCCATGATGTAATTAAAAATTGTACAGCGAGTTATAAAGAGACAGTACAAGAGTAAACAAGTGGCAGAGTCTAGATTTATTTGCCATGCAATGGAAGTAATCACAGAAGGATGTTGAGGTGTCCAGCACAAGGAATTAAGAGCTCGTAAATAAAAAGCAACCTCTGCAAGGCTGTGTATTTCAGTATAAACAACAAAACAATAGCAAGTGTGTTTCAGGATATGCAGCCACAGGCCTAAAGGCATGATGGTGAAGATGACTAAGAGTCACATTTCTTTGAGAGTTCCTTATCAATTTACAGGGTAATGTTCTGCAATGGATTGGTTTGTGAGACCAAAGACAAATGACTGAATCAAAGTGAATTTCATCAGGGGCAAAAGGCATGTGCAGTGGGATCACAGCAAGTGCAAGCAGCAGGAACAAGGCAGCAAAACCACCATGTCACCCATGCTGGGAGCAGGAAACAGTCTCCCTTGGCTGTGTCTCACAAGATTATGGCAAACAACCACAGTACAGGGGGAAGGGGGAACAGCTCTGCAGTAGGAGTGGTAAAGGGTATCATCCCATTGACTTCAGCAGAGCTCAGATGATTTTCAACAATCTAGCTAAAGAATCTCCGGTTCATTGCCAATGTATAGCAAATTAAATGGAATTAAGAAGATATTAAATCACAAGGGGTTTTTTGTTTCTTTGGTTTTTAATTGTATCTGATTGGAAACCATGTTATCTAACCCAGAGAAGCTATTTCCTATTTTTTAATCTCTCTAAGAATAAAACCACATAGAAAGAAAAAAAGAAAAGGACTATTTTCTTCCTGATATAAAGGTACAACTTTCATTGCCTTTTTAGTGCTGCATTCTGTCCTGCATACATATGATCATGCATAATATGAATTTCCATAAGGTGCCAGACTTTCAAATTTTCTGATTTGCCATGTTACCTCAAACTATGGTATCATTATTATTATTTTCATCTTCAAAGGGAACTGAATACAGATTAGGGCTGACCACCATCAACTTAATCAGCACTTTTTTTATATTCTGGATTCTTTATGTAATAACACCAAATATTACATCTAACTTTTTTTTTTTCCCTTTGGCTGTGATTTTCTTATTGGCTGTGATTTTGAAGGTTTCATTTTCTCCATTAGCCCTAAATAACATTTTTGTCATTGCACTGAACAACTGAGCTATTTCTCTCAAATACTGCATTTGTCATTGAACTGAACAATTGAGCCATTTCTTCCAATATCCTACAGATTTTTCTGTTGACTCAAGAATAATTATTCCCCAAAGTACCTGTGGGGTACTTTTGTTCCCCACAGGTCTAATCATCCAAACCATCTGAAACTAGCTGAATCTGAACTCTTTTTCTTCATTACTTCTCTATACCTCCAAGGAAGTAAGTGTTGACTCTATGGCCTTGTATTTTTGTACATTCTTTGCTGTATCACACATCATTGTTTGTTGAGGGTTTTTTTTTTTAAAGAGGTTCTTAATATTTTTTAGAAAAATTGCTGATAACATTTCTATTTTTTAATTATCTTGCGTGAAATAATCCATGTTTCATCTCTATATCAGATTTTCATCTTCAAATTAGAGTGAAAAAAAAGGTAGTCAATTTGGAGAAATTAGTTCATAGATACTTTATTAAGACTTTTAAAATATGTTGAAGAACATATTTCTATTTAAACAGTAGGCTAAACTGTGGGAAGCTAGAGTTCTTATAGGATATTTCCATATATCTTTAGATTTGATTGCCTTGGAAAATCATGGGAATATCAACATTGGAAAATAATATTTCTATAATGGTTTTCTTACATTTTGTGTGTTCTTTGGGACTGAACATGTTTTTATGTTGGCACAGCCAACCTGAACAAGAGAGATGCTAGACAAAACAGGTTAGGACTTTCTGTGCCCTCTTTAAATCTCCTTTTGCCTAAGGCTGTAAGAAAGGAAAAGTTTGAGCTTTTTTGACATGCATTAAGAGCCTGACTTCCAGTTCAACTAATTCTTCCCTCAGTCCCCTCTCACAGATTGATAACATGGTCTAATACTTAAGCTTTTTTTTTAGTAAGGTGAGTCAGTTTAAAAGAAAGCTTAAAATATGATAAATTGAAATTCACAATTTTTGGAGCTAGTAAAATTCCCCAAGAAGATACAGAAGTGTAAAAGAAAATAAAATCAGAAGCTGGAGGCAAGAGCTGTAGTTTTTGAACATTTAAATAGAGCATGAAAGAAGTTGGTAATACTTAAAACCAGCTACAGAAAACAGTTTCTAAAGGGAAGTTAGCAGTTGGAACTAAAGGAGATAGTGGTGGTAGCCAGGAAAAATGCCTGAAGGCCATAGCAGGATAGGGGCTGCTGTCTAGGTAATTACAGCTCATCTCAATAGAAGCCCTGCATTAAGAAGTAAAGGAAGAAAAGGCACTGAGAGTGGCAAGGGGACTGCAAGACCTGAAGGATGAAAGGGTCCTGTAGTTCACTGGCAAATGCAACATTCGTTGCTTTAATATTTCTATCTTAGTGCAGCAGGCTCAAAATCTTGTGTTAAGGTAGCAGAGGTGATCTGAGCATACTGAGGTGCTACCCACCTGTGAGGCAAAGTGTGCTAAATGTAGCTATTCCTCATCTCTGTGTCCTCCTTCAAATGCTTTTGATATTAAGGGCTAGATGCTACATGCATGCTTAGTCATCTTTGTCTCTGGATACTACACAGGTATTTGAAAGTATTTTAAAGCAGTATATTTAATGATGGACAAATACCACTTGGGAGCCTAAGTGAAACTTCAAACTGCCTGAGATAATTGGATTTCTATTATTTGAGATAATCTTATTGGGATGCTTGGAAATGAGTTTTATTCTTCATTAAAAGGACAAAGGGCTGCATCTTTAAAGGGCAACACTAAAATATAGACAGAGGGCAAAAAATAATGTTCTCTAAAGCTTTCTATGGGCTCCTGCCAGTTGTGACTAATGTTGGGGCAGGTATTAGGAAAACACCAGCCAATGTGATGATGAAGAGAAAAGACTAGAGATTAAAAGAAAAGTGGTTTGGAAGCTCTACTCATACTACTGTATGAAGAATAATACATAATGTGGGTGTAATAAAAATGATAATGCATTCTGTCATTTGAGATAATTATACTTTGATCCTGGAAGATGTTTCTTGTGGCTGAAGCACTGTATTTGGTTAGAATTCTGCTGCATTTATATTTTATATTTAGATTGGATGTTAGGAAAAATTTCATCAATGAAGGTGTAGTCAAGCATTGTAACAGGCTGCCCAGGGCAGTGGTGGAGTCACCATCCTTGGAAGTACTTAAACAATGCATAGACATGGTGCTTAGGGAATGGCTTCAAACAGAAAGAGAGTAGGTTTAGAATAGATATTAGGAAGAAATTCTTTACTGTGAGGATGGTGAGATGATGGACAAGTTTGCCCAGAGAAGATGTGAATGCCATATCCCAAGCACGGATGGAGCTTTGAGCAACCTTGTTCATGGCAGTGGGGTTGGAACTAGGTGGTCTTTAAGATCCTTTCCAAGCCAAGTTGTTTTATGATTCTATGTTTTAATGTTGGCCTTAGCAATGCTGGGTTAATTGTTGGACTCAATGGTCTTGAAGGTCCTTTCCAATCTAAATGATTCTATGATTTTTTTGATTTCCTGTATTTTCAGAACAGAATTGTTTCCCTCTGGCTGTTTGAGATGCAAGGGATCCAGGCCTGAGGAGACATTGATGTTGTGATGTTCTCATGCAACACAGTGACAAAGTCCAGGTAAGGTGCCCTGATGCTTCCCAGATGTGTGGAGATCTGGAGGGAACTAACTGGCTTACCACACAGAAATACTCAAGCACAAAGGGGGACTGGGTTCACTTAGAAACCACCTCTAAAGCCCAGCACAAGGTTGCTGCTGGGAATCATGGCAGGTTCCTGTAAAAAATTGTAACACTGCTCTGCTGTCTTTCCTTTGCAAGGCTTTTGACACAAAAAAGATCGACTTTGCGTGTCTGTCTTAAGAAAAGAAAGTGAAGTAGGCACAGAAACCTACAGGAGGTCTAACTTCTGTGCAAATGTTTGTCAAAACAATTTTCTATAAGCAAAGAATTCTTTCAATGACTTTTCAGAGACTATTTTCCTCCACAGTAAAATCTGTCAGTTTGCTTATCTGTATTTTAAGTGCTTTCCAAGTATCTCCAGCAGAAGGAATCAGGATACCATGACCCTGAATATCAGAAGATCAGTAACTTGATTCTGAAAGAATCAAGAAAACAAAAGTAGGGAGCATATTATCTACCCTCACCATCTGAACAAAACATTCAGCTCACAAATAACTCAGTGCTACTATGTTCAGAGAGACAACTCCTTGGTGAATAACTGTGAATAGCAAATGTAGGAGATTTTGCCTTAGCCTGTGGGAAACACCTGAAAAGACAGAGTGGGTACCTTTAATAGCCAAGGTTTTTGCTAACATGCCTTGCTTTGTTGCTCCTTCGGTCAGATGCCACATTCTGAGCTGCTGACACCAGTGAGAGCTTGGCTCTCCATCCCTCTGCTGAGATCCATGGGGTATAATTTGCCTATTTGGCTTGATATAGTGGTGTCTTAGACAACATATAGACAACTGGTCGTGGTAGGTGATGAATATAGGTGAATAGAATTTCGGTCTAGAGGTTCAATATAACTAATGAAGTGTTACTAAAGCGTTTTAAGGGAAACGGGTTCCTGCATTTACAATGTGCTATAATGATTTACTTAGAAGTCTCCCTTTAGACTCTGTATACAAGTTACAAATGATGCAAAATGTTGCTGATCGGAGATATTGACAATCGCTCATTGGTATTGACATATGCAAGATCCTCCACCTGGTGCCAGTGCAATTATGAACTGACTTTAGAACTTGCTTTTGGTCAAAGGATAAAAGAAGACATTATTTCTCATCTCATTTCAAAGTTTCTCCTATCTTACTCTTCAGTTGTTTCCTCCAACAGATCAAAGTAATAATGACAACAGCAGCAACAACAACAACGATGATGATGATAATAATAATAATAATAAATTTGCCCCAGTACAACTTCCTTTTTTTTTTCAATAAGCTATTTAGAAATAGACTCGGATTTTACATTTGGATATGTTCTTCAAAACAGCCTAAGTGAGAGAGGAAAAAATTTTTGCCAGCTCTCCCACTAAATCTGTGGTTTCTGGCTGAGCCAGCTGGATATCTACCTAAGTCCCTGTGTCCCATGTTTCTTTTCACTGGAATTAACTGAAAATAAGATGGAGCCATGAAAATAAAAGTTATTCAGTATGTTGGAGAGTTTTCTGAAATAAATTAGTAAAAACTGTCTCTCCACTTAACTAAGGCCAAAAAGAAAATAAAAAAAAAATCATAGAAAGAATGGGTCAGAGAATCACAGTGAAAGCATCTCTGAAGCACAAAATCATAAAGATTGGAAATAACCTCCAAAATCACTGAGTAAAACTATTCAGAAGCTAAATTAGGGAAAGCAGGATTGGTTAAAAAACTTCAGTCAAGCTGCACCTTTCACCTCTGCTCTTGCTTATAAATCAGAATGCAAACTGACCAAATTTTGCTGCTGAGATCTATTTCCTTTTTGTTTCATAGGAGTGACAAGCAGGGACTCTATCAGCTGAGGTGCATTATTCTTGTCACAGCCTGAAAGAAAGTATTTGCTCCTTGAGACTGTATGACACACAGCATGCAGACTTCTGCTTCAGAACCTCTGTTGCTCATTATAGAAATGTTAAGTTTACTCTCCACACTGGCAGCTCTACTTCAGCAGAAGAAAATAATACATCCAATAAGTTATCCTAACGCCTGTGGACTAGCACCGATAAACAAATCTCTGTCTCCTTGTGCTTGAAACAGCTGCTGGTGATTACCCTCCTCCCGTGGAGACAGAAACACATCTGGTGTCTGCAGAGCTGCAAAGAAGCAGAGGGAAGATGAGCCAAAGCAGCTGTCCCTGGTGTACACAGCTGCATCAGCTCAGCACTGCTGCTCCACCTGAGAGCCATGATTCAGGCAAGCAGTGGGTCAGGGTTTTTATTAGGAGAAAGAGGAAAATATAAAGGATGCTTTCCCTCCTTCACGTTCCCCCACTGTGGCTGAACCATTTGGCTTTAGCTTAGGTTTTATATGTAATTTTGTTTTGTTTTTACTGCTGCCATTCTTCTATGTTCCTCATGATCATGTTAAAAAGGTGACCAAGATGGCTTAAATTACTATGCTTGTATTCTTTGAGGAAAACTTCCCTATATGAAGAAAAAATTCCCTATATGAAGAAGAAAAGTACAACATCCTCCCACTCAGCTGTTCCTCTAATGCCTTATTTGTGACTTGTAGAAAAAATACTCAGGAGAAGTTTTCTTTCTGCCTGAAATATCATTGTTTCAATATTATTCACCAGAAAAAATGCATCAGACCAGAAGCCCAGGCTCTGTAGGTATGAGGTGAGTTTTAGAGAACTTTAAGAGTAGGAAAAGAAGAAAATGTAAAATGTACAAAACCCATATGTGCATCACTTCATTTGTTTTTAGCTTTATGTGGCAGGATTATTTGGCAACATACAAAAATGAAAGGTGAAATTCTTACTGCCCCATATTGATGCTAAGTTTCATGAGAAAAGCAGAAAAATACTAAATATTGTGAAAGAATTGGCAACATGTTTGTCTACTACAGTTGGTGGAATTAGTCTATATATTTGAATTGTTTTCTCTCTTAGGCTTAATTAAAAATAAGTTTTAAAATTGCTTCTTTACAACTGAGTTGTACCATATTAAAACATATTCTAGCTGGAGCTAAATACATTGATGCAAAATCAATACAGGCTGAATGCTGGCAAAGCTGCATCAATCTGGTATCAGCTATCATCAGGGTGAACCCACTCAACTTTGCATCTTCATGTTAATCTATTTTCTTCATTTCTTCCCTTCCACTCCTCCTCTCAGGCTGGCATACCTTGCTTGGCAGTTGTGCAACTTTTATTTTTGCAGCTCTCTCTCTCTTCAATTCCTCACTGCTATTCCCATTAAGAAAACCTTTTTCCTTTTCCTTTTTTTTTTTTTTTTCCCACTTGGGTGTGGAAAGCCTTGATTTTGTTAGATTAACATTTGTTATCATGCCATAAAAAGTGAGCAAGTCAGTGAGAGAGACTCTTCTGTGGTTAATACCAACTGTGAGAGTGATGAGGGGTATTGAAGAACTTCAAAGGCAGGAAAGGGAGGAATACGGCTATATGTCTAAGAGATTGTGACTACATATGGTGCTGCACACTATTAATTAAATTCTTGTATTTTCCTATGATGTTTGAAATCCAAAATGAGACTGGGTGTTAATGTATATTGTCATGCCATGTCCCACAGAATAATTTGTTTTCATTGTGATTTACTTTTGTTCCAGTAGTTCCCATTTAGTCTTTCTTTCTCCCTCTCTCTTTTTCTCCCTCTCTCTTTTTCTCCCTCTCTCTCTTTTTCCCCCTCCCTTTCTCTCTTTCTCATATTATTTCTCTATTAATGATGACATGGGGCACAAATGTCTCTCAGAATGTGAGAGGAAGAGCTACCTCTCTCTCTGAGCGTGGTGTGTTGGTACCAACTTATTTTGCTTTATTTCTTTAAATGACTGTTTTCTCTCCAAGCAAATTGCCCAAACTCCCTCAGTGGAGAATGTGGTAACTACTGAGGCTGAATGTTTTTAAAGGAGAAGAATACAGTAGGCTCATACATTTGCTGAAGAATTTTTATGAGAATCACTTTTTACAAAATTTCTCAATTGATTTCCTGCATTATTACTCCTCTGGCTCCCAATAATGTTATTTAGACAGAGAAATATTCTGACAGGTTATCTTCCCATTTATACTTTGCTTACAGCAGTGGCGTATAAATAGGCCATTATAGTCTGGGAAAAAAATTACAGAGAGTAAAACTTTTCCTGCATGTTGCTTAAAAAACACACTCTAACTAATAGTTGTCCAACATTCATCTATTATAATTTAAGATTTTTCTACCATGCTAAGCATGCAGAGGTGGACTAATTTGTTTAATAAATGGGTAAGAATAATAAGCAGGTAATTTTATATCCACAGTGCAGTCCTGATTACTATGGAATATCTCTGTGTTTTCAAGGAAAGAGCTATGTGAAACAACAGTAGGAGCAAGCCTAGCAGACCCATTACCATGGCATGAGTGAGTTTTAGGTCAATGAGGTTAAAAAAGTCTTGCTTCAGACAAACCCAAGTCTTGCTAATTGGTTTAAACAAGGTAGCCAGTTGGTACTAATATGCCCCCCAATAGATCTAATGTGGTAGTTCTGGGCCAAGTTCTGCCTGTCATGTCTGTGGAAAGTAGTCCCATTAGCTTCAGTAATAATGTATATGCAGGAGGCAAATGCATTAGTAAATTAATCAGAAGAGCTCCTTGGAGGAGGCAGCAGGTGGCAGATGCCTTGAGGTGCTGCTCTGGTTAGCAGCTTGCCCCATTTCTTCTATTCATAGCTTTAGTATGCTGCTGCACCAGAAAATATTGGAGCCAGGGACACCTGCTGGTGTAAAAAAATGACAAGGTTTAGATAATTGCAAGTATTCCATTAACGAAAAGGTCTCCTTCTTCTATTTGTGCATATGGGGGAGTCCTGGCTGTTGCCATATGCTGGTTCTGAACCTGTCATGCCACAATGTGAAGTCCTTGGGCACAGCAAATTTTAGTTCAAGGTTTATCACCAGTGTTAGGGGAAAGTTTTTATAGAATGTTACATTTATTTTCATCATGAATTTGAGCAAATTGTTAGCAGAAATCCTTAATCTGCTCTAACATTCAATGATTGTTTTAGCTGCAAATATATAATTTTTCAGCAATAGCAAGGAAATTAGATAGGCCTGCTGGCTTTCGGGAAATTAGCAGATTTACTTCAGTGTCAGAAGATCTCAGTAGGTTTTATGGTGATTGACTAAGTGACTTTTAAATGGAACTCTGGATATTGGTATTCAACCTGTTGCATTCACTGAATGAATGGTAAAATTCCACCGAGGTATCCCTCCCTATAGAATTATGTGATGGACTGCCAAAAGGATGTATCTTCTGTGGGGTCCTGCTAAATAAAATCAGTAAGGACCTTTTGCTGCTCACTTCCAAGTACACTTCTCCCTGAACTTATGCTCTGTTGCATGACTTGGAGCAGAACAGTAAGGCAAGGTCAGTCAACAGAAGGCAGTGACTCCTCTTTTGAGAGGTGCAGGTACTGGGTAGGAAAAGTACACTGAGAAAACTGAGAAGTGCTGTGCCAAGGTGCAGATACTGGATGGAAAAAGCACACTGAGAAAATTGAGAAATGCTGTGCCAAAGAGCCAAGGAAATGTCTAAAGGGCTTAGGCACAAAGGAACTTTTGAAGGAGAGGAAAAATGACTGAGTAATAACTGAGCAATGACAGTGAACTCTGCTCACTCTCAAGCTGTATGACGCTTGGAAAGAAGATGTTCAGATGGAAAACAGAGATAAAGGCATCAATTGTTAAACACAGGGTTATGGTAGATGTTAAGAGGTGAATGAACTGTCTGTATAAACTGATATTGTCACAATAACAACATTGTATAAAATTGCCATGAGCAAATTAAGTTGCATATTAAAGTGTTCCCAACCACCAATGCGATGCCTGAGCAGTCATCTCATAAAAGTAGTTGAAGCAAGAAACCATTTTCTGAGGGAACTTGATAACAGGATTATGTGATGAGGTTACAAGATAAGACTGGCAAGATACAATTATCTAGATCCCTTCCAGACCTATTCCCCTGGGAAAAAAAGAGAAAATCAAAAGCAGTGGCTTTTGTACACTGCAGGTGTACATGTGGTTTAGTTTGCAACCTCAGTTTGCCAATGCTGGTTATTAATCCAACAACCCTAGAAGTGTGATAATATTCCATTCTCCCCAACTGCTGTTACATAAGAACATAGATGTTCAGTAGACTGTCAAAAGATATTTATTAATATGCAGTTGATGCAACTACTTGTCCCTCACTGTGTCTGTGTTCCTACCTCCAAAATAGTGTTATGCTTAAAAGACATCAGCAATTCATAAACACTAAAAACTCAAGTAAGATGGCACTGATGCTGCTAGAGAGAAGACAGCATTCAGGAAATTTTTCAGCTCCTTGGCTTCTTCCAGGTTTTTGTTTGTGGATACTTATCAGCAATTCATCATCTTGTCAATTTGCCCCATAATCTCTGAGTGCTCTGGTGAAGCTCTAGCCTAGCGCAAGCTAAACCTTCTCTCCAGTTGCTAGGTAACTCCTGTGTGTGCTCATCTGTGGTGCCTGTTATCAGCTGCTCACATCTTTATTTACTTTTCATCTTGACCATAATAATGTGATATAACTGGACACAGAGCCTCCAACATTTAAAAGACTTCACACAGTTACCAGTGCTGCATCTTTGGCAGCCTTCCTCACAAACGTGTGTGCAGCTCCACTCAAGTTAAACAGGGGTTTAAGTTTTCAGCTTTGGTTGGGACTGTGTATTTTAGGACTGCTTTGAAGTTGTGAATGGAAACCATCCTATAAGAGATATGATGATCTAGTGCAGTGGATCACCTTGTAAACTGTATATTCAGCCATCTAATTCTGGGGAGGGAAATAAATCAGGAAGCACAAAAATGGCAATAAAACCTTCCTTAGAAGCTAGGGACCACAAACTCATCAGTACCTGCTAAAAGAAATAGTAAGGCAATGTTTAGACAACTATTAGCAAATCCGAATACTTTGCACATCTCCTTTTAGGGATAATGAAAAGACAGAAAAGAGCATGTATAGCCATGCTGCTTACTGCATTAAGAATTCCAGTGAGAAAAGGGGCATAAAGTTATAAGCAAACCAAAGAATCAGAGGAACAACTGACTTTATTTTGCTGAATTCCAGTAGATTCTAGTAGTCTTATTCTGTTCTTCTAACAGAAGAAAGCACCTATCACACACAATAGTGAAAAATCTTACTCATTAAATTATTGCTCTGACTACAAATCCAGGTATAATGTGAGGGTGCAACAAACAGGTGGTGAAGAAGGTCAAGGCAAGTATTAGACAGCTGTAGGAGATGGACTAGGAAATGATCAGTGTTTCAACTTCCTACCAAGGTTTGGGGGAAAAAGTTTTGATACATCTTTGCTCACATTACTGTCTGCCAGAGGAAAGTTCAGCTAGTAGTGTCTTTTACATTAAGGGATCTATATATGTCCAGCTGTCTATATCTCTGTCTCTCTATAAAGAGACATTTATCAACTAAAGACATACAGAATTTAATAAATTATTTATTAATGAGAGCATAAGTAAGCAAACACGGAATGTCTCTGGCTGGAAAGAAAAACAATCCTGCATCTCCACAGTCACGAACAGATGACCCCTCTTTGCCTTACTTAGAGAGTGAATGCACAGTATTTAACAGATTTCCTTCATAGAATTTCTTGGCAACCGGGAAAACATAATGTACTTCAGAAGAACTCATCAAAATACTTTTAACATCAATGAATCCACTGATCTAAATATACAAATAATAGAGAAAAATTTCAAGGGGTTTTTTACAATGTACTCTGAGTGGTAATAAGATACCACTCTTCGAGTGCTTCATCAATTACTTACTATAGGCAATTGGCTGAATTTCCACCATAAACAGACAGCCTTCTCTATGGAAAATGCACAAGTAAAAACTACATAGATAACACTTCAGGATGCTCTATATAGTCAAACCCTCTTGGCTGGTGCTAGAAATTCCCTATATCTTTTCATATTTAAATCTCCTCAACTAGCATTTTTCACACTACTTTGCCTGGAAAGCTAGAATGTTCATAAGTCTTGTTTAAGATATTATACATTTGAATACCTGGAATTTTTATTTATGTCAAGGTCTCAAATCTATATTCAGAACTCACAGCACATTTAAAAATTATTTTCTGGAGAATGATGTCTTTTACTTTTAGACCATCCATCCACAAAATTCGTGTTTGCCCTCTGACCAGACAGCGTATACAAGATCTATTTTTATTTATGGCATGCCAGATATACATGGAGCACTAGATGTGCAAGAGAACTCAAGGTATTTTATAATCTAGAGCCATGATTTTATCAGGTGATTGAGACCTTCCTGGCTGTATATACTAGTTCTACTGGAGTTGTTCTTCAGCCAGTAATTTCTTCCACTGTCCATTCTTTCATCCATTTTCATCTACCATATAGACTGAATAAAATTGAAAGCAAGTCTATGACAAATAAATCAACACCAGAGACAAAAAAAATCAGAATTAAGTTGTCCAAGCAATCTTAAAAACAGAGTTTCAGATTGTTGGGGTATTTGGCTTTGTATCTTTGGCATACTATTAATGCAGTGTTCTTTTATCCATGTGCATGAACACATGTACAATGTAAGAGAAGACAAATAAGGCACATCTTAAAAAAGGAGACAAGGTTTGGAAGGTTCTGGAGAAATACTGAATTTCTCTGTACTTTGAATGAATATCATATAAGCTTTAAGTAGACAATGTGATTGATAAATCACATTAAACTATCTTCTGTAATTTCCCAATTTAAAAGTTTTTGTGCCAGAAATGATGTTTAATCTAAGACCTCTGTGAACTGCCTCGTAGAATCATTATTCCATTGCTGCTCTTCTTTCTCATATTCATTTGTTCCACATGATCCATTTGCAGCAAGAGGGAAAAGCTGTGTTTGAGATTAAGATATTCTTCTGGGAGATAGATCCCCCAGAGGCTGGGAAACAAGAGCAGTTTAGTTCTTGCATGCTGTTGAATGTTTTAGAAATCAGAAAATTACCTGGAAGCATCTTTGCCTGGTGGATTTTGTGTTGAACTCAGTGCTCTGTAGGAGAAATTAGGATAATTTGTGCAGGATTAGGTGGTGCTTTTGAGTTACATTACAATACAGGCACCAGTACAGCTCAAACTGGGGAAAAAGTTGAAGAATTGATATCTTGTGAAACATATAAAATAATATAGATGGAAGAACAACTTCAGCTGACAACAAGTAAGAAGAACTGTTCTCTAAAACTAATGTTCTTAAAATCCATTTAAGATTATTTTGATAGTGGAATCTATGAAGAGAGACTCAGGTGATTTGTAGGGGAAAAAACCCAACAAATCATGGGAGAGGTTAAGGGCTCATTCAAAGATTGAGGCATCCAGTCCAAAAGGATGAGAAAGAATATTCTAATTGAGAAAAATTAGATGGTGTGAAGTTTAATCAGAAAAAAAACCAAAAAAAAGTAAGAATAAATTGCTTACACCTGTACTTTTATATTACTGAATAACACACTTTTGGATCTGTGAAAAGGAGTAGATTGCAGTCAGGCTAAACACAGGATTCTAAGCAGTTAGAATTACAGGAAGCAAAGCGCTAAACAAGACAAATCTGGTGGATATCTTTCCTGCAAATACCTAAGAGGAAATGGTGCTTTCTCTTGCATAAACCCACAACAGTATTTGTCATGCCCAGTTTAATGGAAAAGGAATGCATTGTGAGCAATTAAATGCAAAAGCACTGTCTCTGTCTCATGAATTCCCTGAGATACAAATCACAGAAGACAGGAGAACTTTGGGTAGGTGTTACTGCATGTGTTTTGTAGCTGCTCTGCCATCCTCTTGTGTTCTGAAGTTAAAATGAACCATCTGAAATGTTGAAGTCTAAGCTACTCTCCTGGACTGTTTGCTTTCATGGTGAATACATTCTCCAGAAGGATATTTATCCTACCTTTGTATTTTGTCAAGGAATAAAAGAGTAACTGGTATACTGCCTGTCCTGCACTATTGACTTGGAAAAAACCAAAAATAGCTATTTTAGGTTGGTCATTCAACTCCCAGGTAGATAAATTCAGGCAAAATTATTCATACTCTTAGTAGTTGGTGAATTTTGTTCACTGATCCAGTTTTTATCTTGCCAGAAACAAGAGAAAAACCTTAAGTAAGACTCTTTTTTCTCCCTTTGACTTACAGTGGTCAAATTCTGATGATGATGATCTCCTACAAACCATTTTGCTTTTTGCACCCATTGTTCATAGATAGATACTTATCTTCACTTATTTTCATCCAATGCACATTGGCTGCTTTCTGTGGGTTTATCTGCTCAGTCAGTCTCCTGAGGACCAGAACTGCACCTGCATTTTTTTTTTCTCCACTGGCTGCCTTCTCTTTAAGAACCTTAATGGATCTTTTATTGAAAATCACTCTTTTTTCTTTTTTATTTTTTTTTCTGATAATGGCTGACCAAAGTCTAATTAAAAACATAGTGCTCTTTGGGCAGAGGAGTCTTGGCAAACCAGTGTTCCTTGCTGTTGCTCAGTGTAGAACTTTGCAAATTTGGATGGCAAGATTTATACTCTTATTCGGTGAAAGATGTTCTTATTCCTTTTCATTGCAAGGAAATATTTTGAAGGTTGAAAGGAAGGATAGTAATTTTACGAGTCTTATCCTTGAAAGAATCTCTGTAATTTTAACTGGAAATAATCCAGTGAGTAAGTAATTCCATTGATTCGCTTTATCAATTCAGTTAACTCATAATGTACCTAAAGAGAAGACTTATAATGGAAATGAATCTTTGACCTTTGTTCACCACAGTAAAAGTTGTCATATTATGTATATTCTCTAAATGATTCATTGACCTTACATCAAATTTCTTTTCTCACTGGCCACATGTTTCTTCAATTGTGTGTTAAAATTTTATGAAGATCAGTCAGCTGTTATGTTTGAGTCTTAAACTAGCTGAAGAAAAATAGTGGCACATTTTTGTGTTTATTTTGCAGACAGTATCTATGCTTTGTCACTGCTGTAATCAGGTAAAATCTTCAAATTTTGAGTGTCAGTTTCAAATATTGACTCTTCATTATGTAATAAAATGGAATACTGGGAATACTGGCATTTGCTGGGTTGCTGAAGATATTTGAATCAACATGATGCTTGAGCAGAATGTCTAATCTGTTCTTATCACACTGCCTTTCTTGTGATAAACACCAAAATGTCCTAACATAAACTAGTGATGATTTTTTAGTTAGTACCTAGCAAATAGATAATCTGCAAGAAGAATGGGAGGCAGAATGCAAATATCCGTATAGATGGTACTTAATTTGGAGAGTGACTCCCTCCCATCTATTTTAGTGAATTTTCTAGGAACTTTGTACATCTTTCTCAAAACTCAGAAGTACAGAAATTCATAGGGTCCTGGTGTTTAGAAGCAAATAAACTAGAGTCCATCAGCAGAGGAAGATGAAGAAAAATGACACCCCAAAAAGACCACATTTTCCTTCTAAAAATATGACTTTAAGTGCTACTTCTTAAAATATTGATTTTAAAATTTAGATTAAAACTTGTCTTAGGCCAGTTACCCTGGGCAGGCTGTGAGCCCAGGGTAATAGCTGATTGATGTTCTGTGAATGCTCCTTTCTTCTGTAACTTGCTTGAGGTCTTAGTCAGGAGTCAGAAATGGATTCAGAGGGCAAGATAATCCCAAGCATTGTTCTCCTCCTTACACGGCTTAACAAGCCCATCCCACCAACTTCATGTAGGTGACACAAGGTCCTAACTACTTGTTAGTCCTGCTTGGAATCTCTCTAGTTTTTTGACATCTTGAACTGAGAGGGTCCAAGCCAGGACTAACACTGCTGTCTACCTTCCAGCCTTCCTCTTGATCCACAACTCAGACTTCCAAAACTTTCCTCTACAATCCTGCGCATAAAAAAGAAGTCAAGCATTGTTGGTAACACTGTCATACCATAATTTCCACTGCTGCTCACCCCTCCTTCCTCCCAAGACGTGAGTTTCGGGTGTTTGGCAGAGATGCACTGCAGTGTTTTTAAGGAGCTCTCACTGCCGTAGACTTGAACGTGTTGAGTTTATTATGTCTGATTTCTGAAAGATTTCTGGAAGTCCTCCACTGGAGCTACACTGCTGAGCAAGGCTGAGATTCTATTTTGGTACAAAAACTTTTTAGTGGTATACAGTAATTCTGTTGAAGAAAATTTCCCCTCCTTTTGTGAAGTACAAAAGAAAAAAAAAATCTATGTCCCATTGCATTTCATTAATTTATCTTTGCTACTATGGAGTTTGAATTGGTGCAGGATTGAGCAGTAGTAGTTTATCTTCTGCACTTCTATCAATAAAACTGTGCTAAGAAAGAAACTGCTGAACTTTTACAGTTTCTCTATTTCCTTAAACAAAGTTTCTCTGTTTCCTTAAGCAAAGTGCTAATTGTATCATCATTCCCACAAAAACAACCTTGTTAACTATTATACAGTGCTAGAGCATGAAAATACTATACATCATACAACATTTTCCAGGAAATTCATTAGAAAAATTAAGTTAGTTTTATAGTAATTTTGTGAAATGAGTGGAGTGAGAATGTGTTAAAAAAAAGGTCATGGATAAAACCTGAATGACTTTACATGACTTTATAGTGACTTAAGACCCTCTGTGTCTGACAGCAAAAAAACCTGAGATTTGGTAAGCATAAAGCATTTTTGCAGATTAAAATACCTTGAAATTTCTGTCTTTCTGATGTATTTTGATTGTGGCTTAAAAGTGGTAGTAGTGCTGAGACAAGAAGTTTGCTGCCTCTTCAGGTTCAGTCTGAAATGTACCTGAATTGTCCTCAGACTTCTTCAGACCATCTTAGTGGTCTATATGTTAAAACTGTACACACAAATATGCTGAAATTTTCCAAAAAATAATTTTTCCTAGGATTAAAAGTATGCAGTCTGATCAAAGATAAAAGGATATTGGCAAGAATATTTGTTAGCCATCGACTAAAAGGGAGTATTACAGTGTTTTTGGAAATACAGTTGCTAATAGAGAGGTTTCCCATAGGTGAGCTTTTTTCTACAAAGACAACAATCACCTTTATCTTAATTTCAGAAACATATTTCTGAAATACAACAATGTCTTTGTTATGTGTATACTGAATATATCTGTTCATTAATTTAAACAAATTTATCTGGAACAGAACCCAATTTAATCAGAATACACTGGTTTCTCATTTTGCAATATCTATTGGGTTAATAATTGTTGAGATTAATCATTAGTATAGTATTATAATGAATTACATAAGCAAAGATTCTAACAAGATTGGCAATGTTTCTGAGAGTGTTAATGTTTCATTTTGTGTCAAGTCTGACCTACCTGAATATACTACTTAGTTTATTTTTTTTAAGTGTAACATTTTACAGTAATATTTTACATATTTATAAAGGTTTTAAATTTAAACTAAATATAACAAGAAGAAATGGACCATGTATGCTCCTTAAGGTGACTCAGTTTTCTTGAGATTAATTTATTTTGGCTTCATTTATTTGTTCATATTAATGTATCTTTTAATTACAGTTTAGCTCTCTTGCTTACCAAGGACTTTTTTTTTCTGTGTTTCCTGAGTTCCTGCTGTTGTCAGGGGATTGATCTCACCAACAGATAAAATTTTCTTTTTTAATGGTAAATAGATGTGACATTTTACCTTGGAAGAGGCCTGAAACATTTTAAAGCTCTGAACTTGTTTAGGTTGCTGAAAGCCCTCAGCTACCAATCAATGGGAGGTGAGAGTGACTAGATGAAATCAAAAGGCTTTTGGAAGAGTGTTTGTCCTGCTAAACCCATGTGCTTACTTTATGTCCTGTATCTCAGAGTCACCTAGTGAACAACTGGAGATTAATTGAGGTGTCAAGGTCTTCAGTGAAAAATAGCTGATAGAACCTCATTGTTTTCAGTTAAGTAGAACTGTTCCTACTCAGTGATATCTTTTCCTATGCATTCCTCCTCCATCTTGGAATACCTTTTGTGTCTTATCACTACCTATCATGTTTTCTATATCTTACTCTGACCTTTAATTCTAACGCTGGATGCTATGTGACAGAGCCTTTAGAGGTTGCAGTAGTTTCAAAACTTCTTCACTGCCTAAGGAGCAGCAGGAAAAAAATCACAAGAGAATCTGTAACAAAAAGTTCTGCTAGGAGTTAGAAGTGAAAATAACCCAATAATGTGAAATATCAGCCTGAAGGTAGGCAACTGGAAAAATGAATATGCAGGGTGGAACACATACAGCTTTGCATGCCTTCCTCAGTGATCCATATTGAGTCATCTGGATGTTGACTCCCAGTCCTAGAAAAAACCTGGATAGGAGTGAACATTAGCACAGCACAAGGTCCTGCCTTTCAAGACTCTTTTCAAAAATAAAGTTCACTACCTACCTGTATTTGCTATGTTCTAGACTTTATGATGATACTTTTAAAAGTACTACCTTAAGAAAGACTTTTTAACTGAGTGCTATTGACATGTCATCAATGGGCATGTTCCCATAAAATAAAACCTCTGGGAGTAAGGTAGTTTTGATGACACTTTATACCATGTATATGTGAGTGCTCAATACACTTGGAATCACAGAATCATTTAGGTTGAAAAAGAACTTTAAGATAATTAAGTCCAACATTAAACCTAACACTGCCATGTCCACCCCAAGCACTTGTCCCTAAGTGCCATACGTGACTGCTAAACACCATCAGGGCTGGTGACTTCACCTCCCTGAGCAGCCTGTTCCTTACACGGGCACCTGGTGGCAATTGAGACACTCAGAGATCCTCTGCCTGATTTCCAGTTGCTGTTCCATGAGCCTCCCTCAAGTCCTCTATCCTGTCTGCCAGCTCCATGTAGCTGTCTCAGATAATGCTGAGGGATTCAAATGTCTTTGAATGTCCCTATTTAAACAAGTGAATTGAACTCTTCATGAACACTTGCTCTCTACCCTGGACTTTATAGTGATGGCCTTTCAATGAATAATGGACAGAAATCATGTACTTGTGAGGTAATTTTCTCATGTCATCCTGAGAGGAGTCCAAGATAAGGAAGATTCATATCTGGAGGCATTTGTCTTCAGTGGTGGTGACAGACCTACACTCATAGTCACCTCAGCTCCAGCCATCTCCAGTACCCAACATGTCCATCTGGGCTGGTCACTCCAGTGTCCATAAATAACCACTAAAGAGAAATGGGCATTTCTAAAAAGAAATTGGTTTTACCTACTTTTTGTTGTCTAGATGACATGAAGCAATAAATCCCATCCTAGATCCTTAACTTTTAGAAACCTTGAAACTTAGGTGAAATTAATCCTAGATATGCTCTTAAGTGAAAAGCTTTCCTTCATTTGCACATACATCTCCCAATGTTTGAGTTCAGTACAGAAAAAATGCAGATACAAGACCTCAGACTACAATGACTACAGAATATTCACATGACAAGTTAATAATACAGTTATTGAATATAAATTCTGAAGGTGTAAATAAGATGCTTGTGTTGTATGGTCTGTGTTCCAGCTCTGTCTACAGGGGTGAATTTCACCTTATGGATGAAATCTTGATTATACAGCTCCACACAGCTGTGGGATGAGAATTATATAATTAACGGTGAGTGCTCAAATCCCAACATGTAGCTATGGATGCACACCTGCCATGCAGTAATAGGAGTGAATTTCCTTTTAACATGCACGTATGGGCTAATGTGGACCACACTGTGATTTTTTTCCTCTTCCCATTGGCGATGGGAAAAGAGGAGTGGAAAAAAGGTGAAGTCTTTATTACAATTTTTGCTAGCACTACTCTTCATCTGCCTTCTTAATTAGTCCTGCTGTGTGGTTCAGACTCCACATAGGCTGTCATGTCACAGTGAAGACCTATATATTATAATATAGCAATTATATTAAATAACCTCACGCTTTCCTGCGTGAGTGACTGATTCTATCTCTCATGCTGCATTTGTATTTGGCAGATACGTGGCTGCTGGTTTTAATGCCAGACGCTTACTTGTTTTGGTAGGTTTGATCCACTCTCTTATCCAGCAGTCCCTCCATCCAGGAATGGAATGGAAAAGGTGAAAGGGGAACAGTCAAAGAAATAAATATTTTTTATATCTTTTTATATACCATATACTTTCAGGATTCAAGATCCTGGTGGGTGGGGAAATTATTTCAAAGTGGAATTGACTTTTTGAACTTGAGGCTTTATTTCTAAAATTTAGAATTTCTTGACAGGATTATTTGACATGGTTTTTGGGATATGTCATTTGAGCTCTATCAGTTCCAGTGGTCTCAAATATGCATGAGATAACTAAACATTAATTACTATTATTTCTGATTTTCATCTACTGCATTTTTTGCACTGAAATTACTAATTTATGGGTCAGCTTTTGCCATAGAGAGTAGAGATATTCCTTTTCATCTGGCATATTTTTCTACATAGTTTCAGACTTACAGTGTCTCATACTCATGGTCTAGATGCTGAACAAAACTCTGCCATGAACTTTGGTATTCAGCTTTTGACAGCATGAGAGGATCTTCATGATTGAGTAGACTGCCAACAGCCACTAAAGAATTATGCACATCAAGAATTCATAAAGACATGCAATGAAGTTTATCAGAAACTTGCAGTTAACACTTTTTATCAAAACTGACTATATAAAGGTTTTAACCTGAGCAATATTCTTAGGGGATCAGTGAAGTGTTTAACTGATTTCAGAAAGTCAGGTTTAGTCTGGGTGGCTGTCACTCACATGTATCCATGTATGTTAGCACAGGATTTGTGTTTTTATTTTAAATTACTTTTCCCCTCACTAATAGAAAGTAGGATATCACATTTCATCTTCCTAAAACCCCAAGCGAGGGAAGAGAGCAAACTCCAGTTCATATACATAGAAGCCATGCACTGAGAGCATCTACTTCAGAGTGTTATATGTTTCTGTCCTTTTTCATTTCTCTTAAAACTATTCATTAATTTTCTGATTCTCCAGATTCCTTGGGATTATGTGTGAAGCTCTGTTTTATTGCATCTGTAACAGTATACTACAAAAGGGTGAAGGTTGTCAATCCAATGTTAAATACCATCTTGGGTTACAAATATTCTTTCCTCATTCTGCTCCCAAATCCGAGCTTTCCTCTGTACCTCTCAAGCTATTCAAGTTACACTACTCTTTTATTTGGATGCATGCTCTACATGCCATCCTTCTACCAGAAATGAGATAATGTGACATAAATAGGAGATTTTATCATATCAGAGAGATGTACACAACTCTGAACTGCTAAATGTGTTCTTATCATGTCATTTTATAGGCCTCATTCTTTGTCCATCTTTAGGTGAAAGAATGTTTTGGATAATTTCTAAAATGAAGAAAGTAAATTTAAATACTATTGAAACAATGCTGTCTATTTATAGAAGCATAATTTAATAATAAACTTAGTTTAAATACCATTTCAAAGGAGAGAATGTGACTTTTAAAACCATTTAAATACTTGCCATTATACCCTCACCTTTCTCAAATATTCTGAATAAGATGCTTAATTTTGTTTCATTTATTCTCTTTGGCTTAAATAGTTTCTCTAAATCTTTCAATTCAGAATGTCCTTTAAAAATACGTCTTTTTCATTTTAATGTTACCATAAACTATTTCAGTTTCCTCCAGACTGACCTTATATTAATGTTTCAGTTCATGTAAAATTTCAAACTTTAGGTTACATTCTGAATAAAAATGACAGTTTTTAATTTGAAAAACTACATTAAGGCTGCAAATATTTTTTCATCCCACTCCTTTTTTTGTATGTTTTGATTAAAGGATTGCCATGTGTTCAGTGGGTTTCTACTTCCATATTGTTTCCTACAATCAAGTAGTCCTAAATGACTGGCAGGTATTAAGCATACATCTTCTGGGTGTCTGTAATCATGTGAGGTGAAATTCAACTCATCCCTGTAGGAACTGGAAAATGTCAAGTCTCCTACTGCCTTCTACAGAGGTGAGGAAGAAACCTCTGGTATGACAGGGCAGAATGTGGCCAGTGAATTTGGGTTCTCCTCACTCTTAGACAGAACTTGTGATTTGGATATGGAATCCATCCAGCTTTTCCAGGCAGAGGCAATCATTAGCAGAATAAGAAAGTTTTCAAGGAAGAAACAAGTTAAATACGTACACCTTCACGGCTTCAAATATTCACTTTGGGAAGGACCCTGAGAGGACGAAAGGAATTGTGGTGGATCCAGGGCAGTAATTTATAAGCAGAAAGGGGCTGTGTGAAGTTACAGAGCAATGTGGTATCCACAGCAAGGAATTCTCTGAAAAGTTATCAAAGCGCATCTGTTTTTGTAACCTTGTGTTAATCAGGTGGTCTTAGACACTTAGCACAGACACTGACAGATGTTAGTAGGAAATTCACATCCTGGGAATCTATGTGGAGGACTCAACTACAGCCCTTTACACCAGGTGTTTGATCCACCAGACATCCATGCAATGTGTTTGGTGACTCATTCCCTCATTTGACCCACAAAGGAGTCAGACAAATTCTCTTCCATTCCTTCAGTGCCTCTACCAGAGCAGCATCTTTCAGGCACCTATATTTAAATATGAAAATCCCTTGAAAGGAACTGTATTTTGTATCCTTACCATTTCACTGTGCTTTTTCCAATAAAAGGAATTAACTCCTTTATATGGAACACAAGGATGAAAAACAAAGTGTTTTTGTGTACATGTGTGTGTTTGGGTAGCTACGGAGGACTGAGTAGGAAATGAATATGTATGCAACACTAGGGTGACATCTGATGAAATCAATTCCAAGTGAGCAGTGCACTGTTCCATATCACAGGTTACTGATGCACATGCTCGTCCATGGGCAGATTGTTTTGTTCATACAAGTCCCATTCGCTGTGTGTATCTGTCAGCTGATCATCCAGCAGGGACTGCTATTTAAGTTGCTGATTTCTTTTGCTGACCAGTGGGCCTTAACAACCGTAGGACAGAAGACCTAGAAAGTGCTCTTTTTTTTTTTGCTGTAATTTCATACACAGGTGTGCCATGTTAACCAGAATAATTTCACATCCTCATTGTAAGATGACATGCAGTTATCACTGGCACAAAAAAAGCCCCCCCCCCCCCCCCCCCAAAAATCAAAACAAAAAAAAAAAACAAAAAACAAACAAACAAAAAACCCCAAAAATTGCTTGAGGGGCCCAATCCTGCAAATGTGAATATTTCCTGGGATGAGTTCAGAGCTTTTGATTTGCCTTTAGCTCCAGCACCTCTAAAAGTCATCTGGTAGTGCTGTGAAGAGCATTGAGCTTTGCTTTCCGAACCTGAAAAGGACAGAGTTATCAGATCCCTAGAAATGGATGATATTTCTTCATATGATATCCATTCCAACTGCTGAGGAAATTTAGGTAGGCAGAATGCAATTTGTCAAATTGGAATTTGGCCAAGACCCTGGGGTTATACCGTTGTTACAAGGGCAATGACAATTTTAATCCCACCTGAAGAAAACAATCTTTTACAATAGCTACTCATTTCTTTTTTTCCAAAAATCGTTTTTGAAAACACCCTTCAGTAGTGTCCCAATTATAAAAAAAACAAAACAAAAACCACAAGATCAAAATTAAAAACAAAACCAACCCCTCCAAACACTGGATATTTATAATTTGTCATCTTAGTTTTGTATGGTCCTTCCTTAGTGCTCAGCTGGTGTTGTGTTCCCTACCCTATTGTAAGAGAGTAGTTATGCAGCAGTTTTAAATGTGGAATTTCATTTGTGAGAAATCATGGTATTCCCATGTTTTCTCTCTGAAATAAAATAAGACATCTAAAGCCTTCTAATGGAATGAGAAGTTCAGAGTAAAGTTTCCCAGGCATCTGGATCAAGGCAAGAAATACAATGCTATTGATTTAAAAGCAGCATTTTGGTTTCTTGATAAAAATGGAATATTTTGTTCAGATCATTCTCTTTGTCTGCCTGAATCTGCTGAGCCATTTGAGAACACAAACCAAGTCACTTGTACTTCTATTTTTTCCCAGGTTTTGTGTTAGTGCAGAGCAACATTTCTGAGAATAATTTTCAATTTTGCCTGTTAGCACGAGAGATCTAACTTGGGTTGGCTTTGCTACAACCTTTGAGCTCCAGGTCTCTCCATCCTGTCATAGCTCCTGTTTTATCTTAGGAGCAGAAAGGAATTCCTGTTTTCACAATGATTTTTATTTTTTTTTAAGAATTATCACACTTCCATCCTTTCTTTCATGGCATTTTTGGACACTGAGAGCACAACAGGGCCTTTTCAGACTACAAGGAATTGGTCAGCCACCTATATTGGTAGAACAAAGATAAAAGGGACTGAATACATCAATGTTCTTCAGCATTTAAATATTCAATATATTGATGTCCCCTTGAAAAGGGATGTGAGCCAAAAAAAACTTAAACCCAACCATAATGAATTACAGTTCCAGCTTGAAAAAACAATTGGACAGCTATGATAAATCATCTCCTATAAAAAGAGAAAAATACTATAACTTTTTTATTGTTTCCAGATCAGACACAACACTGCTCTCTGAAAAATCTGTGAGCTGGAGAAGGGGTACTGTGGGGGGGAGAGGGGGGGTATTGACTAAATAAAGCCACTGAATATTTTCTTCTGCTTTGGGCTTCCCAGCATTGGAATTGCCATGAAAAAGAACTCTCCAAGCAGAAAAAAAAAAAAAAACAAAATAGAAACAAACCATATCAATATGTTTCAAGCTTCTGAGTTTATTCAGGATGGAACCAGGTCCAGAGATCAAGTCCTGCAGCCTTGTGTCCAACACCCACCTGCCTGAAGAGAAGAACCTATGTGTCCTTTTCTTCTCATGAAAGCTGTCTTGTTAGTGCTCTGGGCAAAGCCTGCAGCTGGAATTACTCTGCAGTGTCTCAAAGCCTGATTACAGCACAACACTTAGGGTGGAAGGGATGTGAGGAGAGACCTGACTGATGTCTTGGGTCCACCTCTGCTGTCCTTGGGTCTCGGTGATGCTGCTGTGGAAGTGGGATAATGCTGGATAATCTAATCAGCAGAAAGTCACAAAGTGGGAAGTCATGCGGGCAAACTTTACATATTCTTTTTTGTGAGTCTGGACACAGAGGTCTAATGATGGACAATAAATCCCAGTTTAGTCTCCCAGTAATTCCTAACATCTTCTGAGAGGACAAGATAGATTTTCATTGCTACTTCAGCTGCATGCAACTCCATTAAAGCCAAACACGTAAGCTTTCAGGTGAAGTCTGTATAAGAGTGGTTAAAGGGAGAAAATATAAAATCTGTAACTCCGTATTGTGCTTACAAAATCATACATATATAGATACACTACTTTTTGACAAGGTAATGCTAATGCAAAGAGATAATATTGCAGTTTTAAGCTAAAATTCTCTTTTACATAAGCTGTTATATTAGCTTATGAACCTTACTCCTTCTAGACTACTTGAACTCTGGAATTAACTTCTGTAAAAAATTTTGATATTAGTTACTACAGTGAACACACTAGAAAAATAAAACTGTTGGAAATTTATTAAGAAAAAGAAAGTTTAGCAGACCTGAGGATTTGAAATCTTCAGGTGAAAAAGTATTTTTTACCAGATTGAATTTGTATTACATTGGCCTTTAAAAAAAGTTGTACATTGTCCCAAAAGGAAAATAGAAGAACATCACAATCTTGTAGGAATGCTATATTTTTGTGTATCATCTGCAGGCGGGAAAAAAGTAGTGGTCTCTGAGACTCACAGTTCTCCAGCATTTTTATGGATACATATTTTAATAATGCTGGAGGGATTCCTGTACTAGTTGGAAGCTCAGTGTACATTGGAAATGATGCTCCCAGGACAGCTTAGCACACTTACACACATATAAATACTAACACTAAGAATTGAACCATCCAATTACTCCATTTAAAGTATCTCAGTAAACAAATGAGAATTCTGGAATTTAAAACTCTAGAAATGTTCCCAAATGTTTTTGCATGCTTTGTACGTGTGTGTGTGTATACAGGTATGAGTGTAAGTTTCTATACTGATGATAGCTAAAAAATACAGGTGTGTAAATTATAATGCAGAAAAAAATCCCACAAGTGGAGCATCACCTGCCATGCTAGCAAATTCAGTCTGCCATTTCTTTGTTTCTAAACAGATTATTAAATAGCTTGTCAAACAAAGATGAATTTTTTTTGATGCTTAATTATTTGGAAAGGATGGTGATAAACAAGGAGTTGAAATGGAAGTGGAAGGAACTTCTGAGAGCTGAGAAGTTTAAGAAAAAGAGTACTCTATACAACTTCATTCCCAGTTCTCTGTGCCACTTACTAACATTTTGAAATTGTGAAATAACCACAAACATGGAAAAAGAAGGGAAAAAACAGCATTCATTCCACATACTACTCACTTCCAAACTGCAGAGCTGCCATTAAATTTGATGTGTGACACTGGATGGATGAACGAATATTTTCAGGACTAAAGGGATGCATTTTCCTCCATAATTGTCATATAGAGCTTATTCTATATATTTTTGTCCCAAGATTGGCTAAAATTCAATTATTCAATAAATATTTCAAATAAAATTACTCATATTTTTGACATTTTAGCCAAAGAAGTGGCCATCTACACACTGTATTTGGTAAATAGCAATGCATGCAGTAAAAAACCATAAGGAAATCAGTTAAATCTTGTTAATATTAATTTATTCTAGTGTCTTCTGCTTATGGAATAAGTCAGTTTTCTAAAGGTTTATAAGAGTCTATTTTGCTATTGAGATTACCTGCTCAATATTGACCTTGCTTTTTTTCTGTAGTAGCAAATCAAAACAACTGTAAAATATTAAGAATTACTTAAGACTGAATGTCATTTTTGTCTTTGACTACTCATCATGAGGTCAGCCTCTCTTCTACTATTCAGCATGTTCCCTGAAGATTTATTTGGAATTGTATCTTCATTGAAAAATCTTGTCCTGTTGACACAGTAGTACTTGAATGAAGATCAAGCTATTTTCAATGTATTTTTTCAGGATATTTTTATTGGTGAAAAATAACTCTCTTCAGCTGAGAAAAAGGTACACTGCAAGGTGGTAAAGAGACTAAAATGTATACTGGTAAGTTCTTGCGTGGGTAAGAGGCTACAAAAATGCCCAGGTATTGCTCGTGTGAGTGAAAAAGAACCTGCACTCAGCAACCTGCTCAAGTCAGGAGACTTACTGAGTGTTGCACTAAGATTTGGAAGGGCATTGATCAGACTCAGTGCTAATTCTTCCACCGTGCTTTATGGAAGTGGGATAAGTTCTCTTCCCATTGAGCTGATGGTAACTCTGCCATTGATTTCATTTGGAGTAATAGCATCAGTCCAAGTGTCTGTTGCAGGACAATAAAGTACAGTTTATTTAAGTGCATGAGAGCATTTTACGAGACAGCAAAGCACACGGGCTACCGAGAGGAGAAGCAGCAAATAAACCAGACAAGTAAGACAAACATTCCAGGCTTTGTTCTTTGTAATCCACCAGTTTTCTGTATCTGTTGCTTACAAATTCCAGTTTTATTCATCTCTTCAGTTGTTAACTGTCCACACCTCTTCATTCGGTCCATGTTCCTTGTCTAAATACTGCTTTTCTAACTAAAGAACTTTGTCATGGTTTTACTCCTCAGAAGTTTAACCTTTGCTTTATTTTCTTTTTGTCTATTGGGTTGTTCCATTTTCTACCTTATCAGGTCACGCTACTTGAGTTTTTGTAATAAGGACTCCCTCACAGCAGTGTTCTCTCTGAGCTCATCCTCATATTTGAAAAGGGAAAAAAATAAGACCAGGAAGAGCTAGGGAAATATAGGAAGATCTTCCCCACAAGATCATTGAGAGTATCCTCCTGTAATTTGTGCTAAGCTACAGGATCTTGTACAATGAGGTTACAGTGTTGGGGCATAAAGAAAGAGCAACTGACATCACCTACCTCAGTTATGCTGAGTAGCTTTGAAATTCTCCCCTTCCTCCTTCACTCTCTCTGAGTTTTTGGACAGTGCTTGAAAAAAAGAAACAAAAAAAATAATAACAATAATTAAATAAAAACCCATCCTGCAGAATTTTCAGTTGTAAGGAAACAAAGAAGTTCAGTACAACAGAAGATATTGAGTTTGCTGATGGTATCATAGATATTAGAAATAGATACAGACATGCAAGAAATGCATATTACTTTTCCATCCAGTGTGTTTAGATAACCAAAATATCTCTAATTAACATTTGAATGTTTCCTACTCTTCGAGAAATTCTGAAAAACAATTGCACTAACTCAATATTTTCTTGATTTTGATGAGATAACAGTCCATTTCCCAGGGAAGCTGAATTTTTCATAGTCACTATCAACAAGAAGAGATCAGAAACTTGGTTATAGAGAGTAGATATCCCCTTTGGTTTTTCCTAGTTTTAATTTGTATTAAATCCCACCCTACAGTCTTCTGGGGGTTGGTTTGGCTGCTAGTTTTCTTTTATTATTGTACTTATTGTGATTAATTCAGGCAATTCTTTAGAATTTATATTACAAATCAAGTTATGCATTTTAATTCATTTACCATTCTTGTTTTATACCCACCTAATCTCTTTCAGATATGCATTTTGTTCTGTTCTGAAGAATATCTGAATGATATTCTTGCACTTATGAAAAAGCATAAAATATTACTCCAATTAAAAATGAACAGAGATGCCTGAAAATCCAGGAAAGGGCCAGTGTTATATTTTATTTTTACAGATTTTTAAAATACATTTCCCCATAAATATTTTGTTCTACAGTGATGGGATAGACTATTAAGAAAGAAATAAAATACCACTCCTCATTATCTCATGGAGAGCTTTCAGCGTCAGATAGAAAGTAGTAGAAACATAATGGGGACAATACTGGATGTCTTTGATGGAAAGTGAACAGATAAGGATAATTAATTGTAATAGCAGTAACAAAATTACTTTCAGACTACTTCCTTATTGTAAAAATGACCCAACATTTATGTTCTTCACTCTTCCTGAAGTTTGAATTATAATCAGGAGACTATATTAAGAAAGCTCTAGATCTTTAAGCTGTTTAACCTTTGCTGATGATGAGATAGCAACAGAGCCTACTCTGAAAATATTTGAGCCCAAATTATGAAATAATTTCACAACATCATGGGGGTAACTTTGAATCTTAGAAGCAGAGAATTGTGACTACAATTGTGGTGCTATTAAAACAGCTTAATTTTTATATGTCTCATTTATGTATTAGTGGTAGGAGGTTTCAAAATAAAAGTTCCCAGGGACTGCTGTTGCAGTTAAGTCAAGACAGACACAACTGGTATCACCACCAGTCCTTTATTAGCAAACTCTACACACTTTCTTTCATAGACCTCTTTCTCAAGTTACTCTGACTCCTTCTTTCATAGGCATCTTCACACAGCACTGAGTCCTTTTCTTACAGGCAGCTCCACATAGCACTGATTCCTTTTTCAATTCTGAATAACTGGCTAAACCTAAGCTGTCCCTTTCCCAGCCACCTAACCCTGACTGTCCCTCACACAACATCTTCTCAACATATCTTCTCCTTGCACAACCACATGTCCCTTACCTCCTCACAGCCAGAAAACTACTTTCACTCCAGCAGAACCCCCAGCCTTGCACTCTACCTCAAACTGCAGGTGCCTGTAACTAGTGGTTACTTAACCCACCCTTTTATATCCCCTAAACTTATTGGCCAGGCAGAGATGTTTCCACTCCTTGGTAATCGATACAGCTGCAAGTCATTGGGAAAGATTCCCTCCTGCACTGTCCTTTCAGCCTAGCTACACACAGACAACAGTTCTAAGGAGATACATTTTACCTAGAACATCTGTGTTACATCAAATCAGGCCACTAATTCAGAAAGCATCACCAGCTACAAATGGTTTTGCCAGAAATATTTTATACTCTACCTAAGTTTTCGGACAGAGATTGAGAATATCACAGCTCCCTCTTATTCTGTCTTAATAAGGTGATGATCACTACTTCTGTGAGGCTGTTTGCAGAGATGTAGAAGTTCCCTGAAGAGCCCTGGGACAATGGTTCTCACACAGGTACATACCCAGTGATACCTTCGAGCACATTTCACCACTGGACATTATTAACATATTGAGGGAGCGGGTGGATTGAACAATGTATGCTAACACAAATCAGTGTGCTCTAATCTTCCTTGCAGTGTAACCAAGAGGGTCATGAGCAATTCTATCTCAATTCTACCTCAATAAGTTTATTAAAATCTTTTTCAACAACTGCAAAATTATTAGAAGGAACCATGAGATATCACTGCAGAAGAAAATAGTTTGAATGCATGCAGTGATAGATCTTCCTTATGTTATGTGCCAATGAAACTATTTCTGTCTTGTAATAGAGAGCCTGTTTAAAAGAACTTCCCAAAGATGAATTGAGGTAAGGCAGAAATAAAATTAGTGTGAAGGATGAAATGCTGCAAAAGAATTAAAAAAAATTTACAGTGTCCTTCAATATAGGAAGTCTTAATTTTTATCTCAAAACTGCTCTTAAGCTTGAGGCCATCCTTTTTTTGTCTTTGGTTTCTGTTGTCTTTGCTTTATTTAACAACCAACCAACCTGAGGCTTTGCCTCAACTACATTAATTATTAGAGAATTGTAGTCCTGGTAGTTGCGTAAAGAGTGATGATACTGAGAATTGCAGCTAGATTGAGATATGGCAGTCCTGCTAAGGGGCAAAGAAGAACAACAGCATGTCAAACAACTACTTCATTCTTGCCAGTGATTTTGTACTTAATCAAGATCAACTCCAAAGGTTTCAGAATGGGAGTTTCCATGTACGTGTAAAATAGAAATGGTAGAGAAAAAGTATTTCTTCCTGATTTTTAAACTACTAATGAGTAGCAATATCCAAGACTGTAATATGGCAGAAGAAGGTCATGTGGCAATTCCTGGACTGAAATTAAACAGCTCATCATTTGAAAATCCTTGCATGCAATGCGTCCATACTGGGACTGATTTAAAATAAACGTGGCACTAACAATGTTGAAACTATGGCTGAGTTGGTTACAATAGATTTTAAAAATAATTTCTTAAATAACGCTCATGAAAAAATAATTTAAATTTTTTCTGTGGATTATTCTGCTAGTTTAAAACTAAAATAACTTGTCAATATTTATGATATTCATACATATCATGAAGAATTCTTTTAACTGTTATTGTCCATTCTGAAAATGAAACCAAAATCAAGTCTAGAAATACTGCAAATTGTTTTTCTTATTATGTGACTTCTTTTCAATATATTCTAGCTCTTTCTTTATTATATTTAAGGCAGAAGCAATAAAAAGCAATTGTTTTCATGAAAGATATGACATATACATTTCTTCAGAACTGTATTCATGAGAACTATGCCCAGAAGATGGTTTAAAAGCTACATAATTTGAAGAAACACACACCTTGAGTTTGGCTTGAATTCTGTAGGTTTTGCAGACATTTACTTGATTTAACTTTGCTGCTAATACACTTAAATGAGGTGTGTGTATGTGTGTGCATGTGTCTGTGTGTTACATTTGCTGCTAATGAACAGGGACTTTTCTACTGCAACACTTGATTATAGAAAGCAATTACTCAAAGAGCATGTCAAATATTTTATACTTTTAGTGTGAAGATACAGTAAATCAAAGGGAAAACATATTTTCTGTGCTGGGTTCTGAACGGATATTTTGAGAGGTTTCCAAAAGAGATAAGCGGAGCAATTATGAAAAAAGAAGTGGAAAATAAGATTTGAAGGTAAGAATGTTATCTATTTGTATATGGGACAAGGCACCACGTTTTCTCCAGATAAATCAGCAGTATTTTACTGACTATGAACCTTTTAAAGAATCTATCAATTTAGACAGATCTGATAAAATTTTAAAAATCTTGTAAATATTTGACTCCCACTTATTTTTAGTGGGAGCAGATGCCTGAATTTCTTTTGACAATCCTGCACATTGTATGGCAGAGTTTTAAATAATTTTTGTTCAAATAAGAAAATTATGTAAGTCATATACACACACACACACACACACACACACACATATCTTTTCAGAGTTGGGGTCCAAAGGTTTAATGTACAGTATATTTACTTAATATCATTTGCATTGAAATTCAATATATACACATTTGACCCATAGTTCTTAGTAGAAGAATTGACAGTTTTTCTTTGTAAATTATTAGACAGAAAATAAACTGGAAAAGACATATTTTTTATTTAATAAAATACTAGTTTTAACACACATTATGAAAAATTAGTTGAAATGTCATAATGTATAATTATAAATACTTAGAGAGTCTTTAGTTCTGGCCAGATCGTATTTGGTCAGTTTTGGAAATAAATAGCATTAATAATTGGATTTATCTCAGTACATGCAAACATGTACAATATTGGCAACTGTGCTTGAGTGAGAGTCCATATGCTGCTTTTGAGAGACATGGACAAAACATCTTACTTGAACTGAGGACATAATTACTTTAATCCTGAATGGACATATAAAAATACTGTCAAATATTGCTGCCTATGTCTCTCCACTGACTACAAAAGGACATCCATATGATGAGGCTACAAAAAGGAAAGACAACTGACAGCATTCCTGACAGGAGTGGGCTACATTTCCTTAAAATCAATCTGATATACATAATTAGCCTTGCTTCATGAAAGCTCTCATTTTGCCATTTCTTTGCCTGCTTGGTATGTGCCACTTCCATAATTAAGCTGGACTGGACTGTTTGATTTTCAGTAATTTGCATATAGAAATACCTTGGAATGAAGTTTCTGGTAAGGTGAGGCAGAATTCAGATTTTGTCTTTCTTTCTTTCTTTCTTTCTTTCTTTCTTTCTTTCTTTCTTTCTTTCTTTCTTTCTTTCTTTCTTTCTTTTTTTCTTTCTTTCTTTCTTTTTGTTGTTTTTCTTTAGGTTTTTTAATTTTTTTTTAAGGAATATAGCAGAATTTAGGGATAAGGAGAATTTATTATGGTGTTGTATTTCAGAGGTTTCTTTCATAAAAACAGACACCAGTATTTGGGCCTAAAGTATTGTCTTTGTTATTTTCTCTATTAACTTAAAGTGTACCTTTGCCAGGCAAGAAAAATCACTCACTTCCAGATGCCAATCAATTACTTTAAGAACTGCTGGAGAGTTTCACTTCTGAAGAATTAACTTTTTGGCTCTCAAAAGTGACAAATTGCCTAGCATGTAACTTGAAAGATCATGTACGAAAGTGAAATTTAACACTATTTAAGATTTCCTGCCTGGAAAGAATTGATTTTTTCATTGCTGTAGAAGCTGAACTGAGCACCAGGTTCATGTTCCAGGTTGAGAATTCACCATGTGCTCTGTTATTTACTCTAAGAGTAGCATCAGACAGTCCCACTGGATCTTGAAGGTCCTGTTGTGCAGGGCTTTGCCCTGCAATTTCATTCTACAAACATTCTAGAACTACACTCTAGATAAGACAAGTAAAGGCTGGCTCTTTTGTATAATTCCTCTGGAGTTCCTGATGGCATTTATGAAGGCAAATGAATCTGGCTTCATCAGAACAGATCAAGATCCTCTCAGGTGTTTTCAGGCACTTCCTATAGTATTGATGGCTATTCCAAAATCAATCACAGTAGTAACCAATAAACCAAAATAATAAATAGTTAGTTTAGCTAACCACAAAACAGTCTAGCACAAATAGTATGCAATTTTTGCAAAGTAAAAAGTTAGATACTTCGGGAAAAAAAAACCACTTAAAAAATGTCTCAGAGTTAAATTGGTAATTCAACTTTTTAAAAGTGTCCATTTTGACATGTTTTTGACTATACAACAGCACTCCCTGAAACATGAATATTATAGATTGACTTGTCTCATCTGTTATCTCCCACCAATATGTGACACACTATGTTCAGAAACAGACTTGATGATTAGGGTGATGGTGTTATGTTGGGATTTAGAAATAATTTTATTGAATGTTGTCTGAAAAAAAATGCCTTTATTTTGTGCATACTGTTGGCGTTTTCATAGATGAAACAAACACCTGCACACACAAACAGTCCTAGCCCACAGAAATGCAAAGTTTATGAGTTTGGACATCTGTGTTTGCTAACAGTTGTCACCATAATTTAGAGACTCTTGGGAAGCGAAGGGCTATGGAATTAATCTTGACACATATTTCTGAAGGTGAGTTTTTCTCTGTAGACTGTCTGCTGTATGTCACTGTGTATGTGTGTATTTTATTAAAATGTACAATATATTAAGGCATAAACTATTATAATTTAAACATGGATATTATTTTCTATTTGCACAGGTCTAAATTTAGGAAGACATTTAAATATTTGTCTATCATGCTTTCAATTACTTCACTTGCTGTATGTTAAATAATTTTCCAAAGCAAGAAAACTTTTTCTGTCTCAGGGTCAGCAAGAAATTGTCACTAGCCCTGCAGTTATTTCTTTCCATCAGTTGATACAATAAAGAATGCATATTTCCCCAAGGTCACAGAAATGTTGTTCTATAAAATCCAGTGATTTCATTGGCTGGTTAATTGATTTTCAGAGGAGAATCAAGAAATGACCATCTCATTAGCTAGCAGAGCATAGCAGCCAGGATCCACTGGTTTGGGCAGAGGGACAGAAAAATCACAGATGGAAAAATATAAAAAAACAAGTAAACAGAAAATATTGCAGGCAACAGCTCCAGTCATTATTCAGTTTTCTCCAACTTTTACTTTAAGGCCTTGAAGAAGGATTTTTAATCTCATTCCTTTTCATTTACAGTGGCGGGTAAAGCAAATACATAAAATGCTACATTGGTAAGAGAGCAGGTTGTTCTGTTTATAAAGTCAAAGTGAAATGTTGATTTACACTGAAAACATAAAAGCAAAGGGGAGATGATTACAGCATCACTTTGGTTGCTCAGTTTCTAATAATCTTCTACATGTAATGAGACTGGGGAATGGAGAAACCTTTTCCTGACAATGCTGGCAGCAGGAGAACTTCTACATGCTATTGATTTTTCTTCATTGATTGTAATCTTCTCCTTCCTGAGCGTCTGTCTTTGCTTCTCTGACATATTGAGCACTGAATAGTCCCTGAGTAATTCTTGAACAGTTTGGGATAATTTTTATTTTCACAGGACAGCTGAGACCAATAGGGTGATTTATGTGTACTTTGGAAGACAAAACAAAACAGTACTTCTCTGTGAATAACTACAGACACAAAGATTATGTTTTTTTCTTAAAACATCCCCCTCTTCCCTCCTGTCCAACCCTCCCTTTACTTCCACACTCCAGTAATTTCATAAGTATCTGCCAAATCATGTAGAGGAGAACACTAAAGCATAAACAGCTCTCACAGCTGTGATTTCAGCCATGATTGATGATGAAATACCACTGGAGGGATAGCAGGAAAATGAATATTTATTAATGATATAAAGTGCTGCTGGTTTAAAATCTAGCAAGATCCATCATTTTATATCCATGGGATGTATGCATTGAAAGCAGAATGTTCAATAAAAGGAGCCAAATACCTTAGTCAAAACATAAGTAATTCCAGTGGGCTGCTGATTGAATTCCTGTCTTAAAGTGAGCTAACCATAGTGGTTTTCATAAAGATTTTATTCCCACTTTAGCTGCCATTAAGATTACGTGAATAGCAGATCATGTAGGCCTAGCATAGAAAAAATTTGCAGTAGCAATAATTTTAGCATATTATAAAAACACATTGCTATCCACAACTATCATCCACATACTAACATGCAATTTACAATCATTTTCTGCAAAGGCTCTGAATTCTTTGATGTGTAGCAGTTGGCTTTTTCTGCCATGACTTCATTAGCTTTCATTTTATGAAGCTGATAGGTCAGATAACCTGTACCACACCGCTACAGGCAGCTTTGCATATGTTTTTATTCACAGCAGAATTTTGCTCTGAATGATCCCAGTCTTTCAGAAGTTAAAGAAGGCAATTTCTGTCTTATCTGATATGCAAAAGAGATTTTTTTTTAAATTTTGTTTTGCAAAAGAAAAAAGCAATACAAAGCAATCCTTGTGTCTTTCTCTTTTTAATGTAGGCACGCTTAGGAAGTATTGTCCTGTGTTTATTCTTTTTTTTTCCCTCTGATGTTTTTGCAGTCTGTTGTATGGGATGTGCTTGTTCAGACAGTAAAAAATGTAGCTGATGTGTTGACAGCAAAGGAGAAATTGACTGATGGAATTCAGCTGCATAATTTAACATACAGCTTTCAAGTCAGGCTGGAAGTTCCAGAATGTTAAACTTTGGGTAATGGATAGAGCTGAGAAAGATAGGGTTCAGAAGAAGTCTAAAAATAGATCAAAAACACATTCATGGCTAAAAAATGCAAGAAAAATGTTTATTTTCTTTGTTTGGGGGGAAAAAAATAAACATATAATTGTTTCTGTTGACATTTGGACAGTAAGAAACAATGCAAGCACTCTACACACAAGAAGACCATTACCTTGAATAAAAGTAACAGCAAACAATGGAAAACAAGTAGTCTCTTCCATTGGGTCATCACTGGCCTTGTAACAAAGCTTCACCAGACCACTGGGTTCATTGTTATTTCACATGTTCACAGCCCTCAGTGGAAAGCCACCTGCCTTTATTTTGTTACCTAGACTTTCGAGTTGCCTGAATAATGAGCCCAAAGGACAAGGGCAGGGACTGGGGGGGAAAAAAATGGGAAAAGGGGAAAGAGCTTTGGTAGTTAATGGTAGCTAAGTCCCTGGACACCAGATGATGTCTCTTGTGCTCACTGTAAGGATTAGCAGCTCCCACTGCCAAGACTAGCAAAGAAAGGCCTGTGGCGCATCTTTCTGGATCACAGGAGGAGAAAGAATGTGAAAGTCACATTTTTAAAAATAGATCTGCTATTTATTGGTCTTTTGTAGTATAGTCTCATTTGAAAAAAAAAATAGGAGTTAAAAGGTTAAAGAGAATAGATTGTTTTAGCACAACAAATTGTGGTAAAAGCAAATGAACTGAAATGAAATGAAAACTGAACACTTTGCTTGTCCTGAGTGCAGAGCAAACATTTTGCCGTTGTTGCTTTCCCAAGGTGTTCCCAGTAGCTGCAGTGTGCGGGGATGGTTAGAGGTATCTTTTCTGAAAAACACCCACTCCTGTGTGAGATACAGAATTAAGTTAGCACTCATCTGAGGGAGAATAATGATGGTGATCTGTTTTCAGGTAAGGAGATCAGAACATTTCCTTCAGGCAAGTAAGTGTATATTGCAGGCGAACCGAAGGACAGAAATCAACCAATATTCATAATGACAAGGTTTCTGATTAATTTTGTCTAATACTGCTGTTGGGATTCAAATTGTTCTTCAAACACCTGAGTCTCACTCTGCCTATATGGGCATCTGCTGCCATGTGACATGCCCTCGAGTATACTTTCTGTTTTCCCACTGCTTGTCTGGATGGATATACATGCTTAGGTTGCTCTAGCGGTCCTGGGTGCCCAGGTGGGGCTCTTAAAGGTAGGTTTATCAGGTAGCTAATGGCTCCAGAGGCATTCCTACTTCCTGGGCTGTTAATTGCAAGGTTTCTACTGTTCTGCGTCCCCAGGTCAGGTAAGTAGAGAGGTACATGTACACATATATGCACACCCAAAATATAAACAGGACTGGCCAGACCCACACCAGCACACAGACGAAAGAGAACATTACTGCCACACATATAATGGCACTCAGCACTTTTGGTCATTCACCTGAATGTTACATTTTAGGTTTTGAAGCCCCAGCATCGGTTTCTTTTAGTACACCATGACAATTTCTTCTCAGACCAAAAGTCCACTTCTCTTGCCTCCCATACTTAGTCCTATAGAAAATCATCTCCTTTAGTATTCAAAATCCTCATGAGAAAATTGCAAAGCCTATTCCAGCTTTGAAGGACTTTGGAACACATCTGAATATTCCATCAGTTTGAATCAAATTCAGCTTGCATCATTCAGAGCTGTCTAACCCTGGAAGTACCTACAGCCACAAAGAAGTCTTTCTGGTCTTCCAGAATTTCCTTCAGTTCCCTTACTGAATCATAATTTGGAAAATGTGTCCCATCACTATTTACATCTCAGGTGAGGAACCTGGAGATCTTGCACAACATGTTTAAACTCAAGACAAAGGAACAGTTCTGAATCTGATTTTGTAGTCGGGTGTCTCAAGCTCTTTTTTTTAGGTGAGACATTGGTCTGGATCCTTGTGCATTTACAGATAAATGTGTAAGGAGGTGTAAGTCCCTGAAATTCTCTTAACTGTCTCCTCAAAATTAATAGACCAATTTGCTGCCCTTCCAGACTTCAAACTTGCATTTTTATCTGAAGACTTAAACAGGCAAGATGAGAAGAGATCTATTGTACTCTCAGGGACAGATAATTATTTCCTGTCCGCATAATCTTATGAGATCAGATTTAAAAAAAAACAAACAACAAACAAAAAATAGACAAGAGGGGTATAGACACTTTACTAGCTTGTACTCCTGCAAGAGGCTGAAAAGTACCTGTGGAGAGGCTGAAACTCCTTATTGACATAGATGGTCAGAGGTGCAACTGTTCAAGACATTTCAGCATTTCCAGAAATATAAATGAAAGGGAGATGGGCAGCTGGCCATAAGGGAAATGGATACTTTAAAGGCTAAAGACCTGCAGTGGAAAAGCAGAGTGCTAAACTATTTTTCAGCCTGAGCAAAAGCAAATCCAGCTAATTTTCCATGCCTATATTTTCCCACCTACTAAGGCAACTATAGCAAAAGTCAGAGAAGGAGAAGTATAAAGCAAATCCAGTAGGATGCAAGGTGTAAAGGTATTAATACTTTCAAAGCTTTAATAATGAAAATCCAGAAGATGTATTCCTTATGCTTACATATGGGTATTAAATATCAGATTCCAGTAATGAACTGGTTAATAATATAAAAAATAAAGCAATGGAGAAGTGGAAATAATGAAGCTGGTTAAGATTCTGTTGCTTCTCACAGGGGAAAAAAGTGCTCTATTGTAATTCAAGCAGAGCAGTCAGATTTCAAGTATTTGATACTAGCAGGTAATGGGAAATTACCCAGGTTTTTCCTCTATTTCTACTCCAGCATCTTAACTTGAGCACCCTACATCATTCTATTTCATGGGCTCTGACACTTGGTAAACAGGTTTAACAACTTTTAAAAAGAAGGAAAAAAAACCCATAAATTCCTTTTGTTTTGACCTATTATAAACATGTTTTTTTTCAGAAAACCGTATCTGTGTCCTGGAATGAAGGTTTGTAACAACGGCATGTCACACCTGGATAGATCAACCATATAATATTCTTTGTCTGGCAGCAGTATTGCCAATTTGAGAAAAGGCACCTCTAACCGAGGAAGCAATTCCAAACACATTTCTTCTCCCAGTGTATAACGTGCACCTCTGCCTCTTGGGCTCTGTACTGCTCCTTTGGCTGGTGGGCTCATAAAAATCAGGCTTTAGTAAGGGAATATCCACACTGCTGCTAGGGTCTCCAGGACCAGAGCCTTTATAGAGGTGGCTTATCTATCTTTAATAAATCCCTGGACTGAATACATTAGAATAGTCAGATTTGGCCAGACAGTATTGAAACCATCAGTAAAGCTGTGAAAACTACCTGAACCAAAACATGCTTGTGGAGAGCTATGGAATCTTCCCTTTGTTCAGTGCATGAGGATTAAATATTTACACTTCTTCACCAGAAAAACAGTCTGATCTAATCTGTGCAGCTGCCTTCATTTACCATGACCCTTTTCTCCAGTACATTTCATGCTGCACACTTGCTGTCAGCATTTGCTTTGAAGGCAGGTAAGGACCATTTATGGGAACCGTTCTTAAAAGGAACCAGACAACTGTTTTTATAAACTGTAGAGGCCACAACTAACTTTTAATGGGCAAGCTTTAAGCTGGTTTCACTTTTACTTATGGAGCTCATGCAGTGTGTTAATTCTAGATGCATGTTTTGTGCCACTGTAGCCAAAACAGGGGTTCCTGAAGCCATGAAAATTCTGTCAAAAAAATAAAATACCCACAATCTCTTGTTAAAGGCACATTCAAACAATTATTTAAGTATTTCAAATTATTAGTCTTCAAGATAATAATGTAGTCTTAAAATTTAGGAAGTATATTCTGTTTAATTCCTTTATGTGTAAAACTGTTCAATCAGTTCTTGAGTCCTGGAAGCAGAATGAAACAATAGAATTTAAGTGACAGAGACTAATTGCTAAGAGTAAACAGTCATGTTGAAAAGTCCCTGCTAATCCAGCTGATGACAGATAAACCAGACCACTTGGTGTATGATGAATAAAGTCTGTATTCCAGCTCTTAATTAACACAGTGAAAATGCAGAAAAGGTTGACATCCACTTGGGGTAAGATTCATCTCATCTGACTTTAGACATCTACAAAGCAGACATCTCCATCTAAATGGCTGTCTAGTCTCCTTCTTTAGCTGATGAAGAGGAATAAGAGGAATAGACACTTCCAGAGCTTTTAAATTTTTTTCCATGTCATTTTGTCTCCTCTCCAACATAAAGATGAAATTAGCTGAGCTCTAGTTGTGGCAATTTTTCTCAATCAGGTATGAAAGGAGTATATTCACTGCCATCATTGATGCAAATGTCTGCACGGTAGACATTTGTATTTAGCCAGATGAATCATACTGACAGTCTGTATGATTTTAACTCTTCTCTATCCTTTTTGATATAGAATTATTTTTACTTGCATTGACACAAAATGAGAGAATTTCATTTTAGAAAGGCATATGCGTGGCAGTACACAAGGACCAAGGCAAGAAGCACTTGAAATTGGAGGAACCTGCACTATTCAGAGTTAAAGAGTTCTTTCTGCTTTGGAGATACCAAAATAAAAAGAAATTTGTATATTTTTTACCCTTCAGCTCTTCTAATCTATACTGCTAAAAATCAGATATTTGCAGTAAGACAGAAATAAAATGTATGTGCAACATATTCCCAATCAAATTTGGAAATCTTGACATTTAAGGAAATTACATTTCATTTCCATGCCACTTTTAAAAGTGCAGGTGAAATTCCTCAGTTTTATTTTTAAATCAGAAGACAAGACCTTACAAATATGTTTCAAACAAAGTTACTTTTGCATCTAAATAGTAAAAAATCGATGAGTTAGATCCAAAAATAGCAGGATTCAGAGGTGAACCCTCAAAATTAGTAAATGCTTGTGCTATCATTTCTAGACAAACCTTATTTTGACCAATATATATGTGCATCATAATTTCATCTTTATTGTTACCAGCATGATTTTTACTTTTTTTTAAATACAGGTTTTCTTTCCTTCTCCTTCATGTTTTATGGGATGGATATTGTGCTTCAAAGATGTAGATAAATCTGAAATTTGCTAATTTTACTGATCTGCCTGGGAATTTTTAAGTAAATATGTTCACAATTAATAAAATTTTTCTGTAAATTTTAATTAAAGATTTGATGTCCAGGACCCTCAAGTTTTCTTAATGCCAGTGTAACAACATATACACATATACTCATCCCACTCTTTCTGTGCAGAGCTCACACCATGTACACCTGTGCCTCAAGGGACTGTCTGTGGTCATCATCACAGCCCAGTTCAGAAAGCACTTTTTGAAACCTGCCAGAATCCTCAGGTTTAAATTTTTGACTGAAGGCATGGAATTTCAAGGACTTCACTTCTGTGTGTTGTTTATGGCATACTTATTTCTGCTCAGAAATTGAGATGAGTCTATCCCTGTCCCTTGGAAGAACAGCACCAAGCCAGAATGCTGCAGCTTTCCTCTCCCTGTGTGATAAGTAGAGGTGCTTAATAGGAAGATGACAATTATAGCTGCCTTATGGACAGATATTTTATTTTAATGCTTGCATTGTGGTCAGATGCCATGGTATAAATAACAGCACAAACAAACAACTATAACAGCACTAATGACCTTGTGAGACAGTTTGCAAATTGAAAGGAATTTCAGCTTGCTCCTTGTTCAGTCTTTTAAAGAAACGGCACTTACCTTCCTTCTGTGAGGGAAAGGAGACAGCAAGTGTGCTTTTTATAGGCACCAGGACCCTCGTGGGACATAGAAAATGATGCCTAATGGAGCTGTCAAGAATCTTTCATATTTAGACAAGAAGTTGACATAGTTTTGGCTTTTTGCCAGATCTTAGGAATGCCATTATTTAGGAGGTGAAAAGTATGTTGTTTTTTTCTTCATATCCAATGACTTTCTTTTTTTTTCCTGGCTGACCATAACCCTTTCAATATTAACTCAGATGGGAAAAAAAGAAATATTTCAACACAGGTAGGACCAAAACATCCAGTAATTTTCTTTAGACGACATCTAATAAAACTGTATGCTCTGTTTTCCAAGTGAAGTTTGAGAGTCACAGCAGAAAAAAAAAGTAGGTCACACTCTTTTTTTTTACCAATATGCTGCAGAAATGATTAATTTTTTCAGACTGTTTAGCTCTCACCCATCTACTGCAGTTTTAAAGAAAAATATTGCCAGCCCTTTTCATATTGAGGGGCTGCAGGATGACTCTGGGCCACCTTGCTGAAGGTTGACATTAATTGTCAGTCTGTTACCATGCTTCTGCTGCTCAGAGATGTCTGATAGCTGGAACTTCATCTAGTAAAGGAATATCTTGATAACTGCAGGATATGATGTTTCCTTATGAAGTTTGAAAACTCAAGGTGTTTTCCTTGTGAGGGTGCACACAGCCAACATGTCATTATGACCTAGCTGCATTCCCAGAATGTTTCTGCCCTTGTTTCATTACCGGAGAACCGTGGCTGGCACCTTCCTCCTTCAATGAGATCCAAATCTGGTGCAGATACTCTAAAGCAGTCTGAAATACTCTTATCTTCCTCTCCATTCTGTATTAGTCTGTGAGGACAGCAGTTAGTGTGCTGTGGTCCAGTGTCCTGGACTGTGTTAGAAGATAGGGTTTGTTCTCTGCCACCCCTTTGAAATAAAGGAAAAACAGTCTAACCCTTGTTCCCTTCCCAAACATATTGTTCAGGTTTCAGCCACCAGCTCTGACTCATGACTGTTATCTAAAGCAAACAGATTTGGGATGGGCCTTACACGAACCTCTTCTGTTTACATAATAAATGCAAAGAAACGCCTCGATTTGGATCATTGCATGCTTATAATCACCACACACAGAGCTCATGGTAGCAATTGATGAAGGACCTTACTACATTTTAATTGATTGTCTTTGTGTGGATCACATCTGCCTGTTACTAACTCAGCTTCATAACAGGATTTGTTTTCTACAAAAAGAAAGGAAGATGTCATGCCACACAATTACCGCTCAGAAAAAACCTAGGCTTAAGGTCCCATTGCTATCATAACTTCCTTTTGAGCTGTCCAGCCCTGCACAAGTGGAATCAGAAAATAAGACAGATCAATAAGACAAAATGTTATCTAAAATAAAAAAGAGATTATGTGTGATTCAAGATTTTGCCCAATCTATTTAGGTTTTTCAGTAAGATATATGTGTATTTTAAACTTTTGTTATTTATATAATAGTTTATGGTAGAAGGTTTTTCCTAGAAGCAATTTTTTTTAATATTTTGCTCTATTTAGTCCAAATGAGTAAATTTACAGTACTTCACTTAGTCTAACTCCTTGAATGATCCTGTGATGTTGGGATTTCTTGTGCTACTGGCTAATGTGCTATAGCTGGAGTGAGATCATTCCTGAAATAGCTAAAAGTCTTTGCATGGACAAAAGGGAAATTAGGACCCCGTGTTACTACTGGCACTGGTCACACCAGCAATTGAAAAAACACAATAGAAGAGCAAATTTGGAAGCTATTGCTTTAAGGTATCTGGAAATATTCCTCAAATGTGTTCTCTTCTGATGCTTACACACCAGCAATTTAAATTTGCTACTATTAATATTTTCTATACAATGTTATTCTCTGATACTTGTCTTCCTTGTGCAGTTGTTATCCTTCCTCTGATAAGGAGGTATGTGTTATAATTCTGTTTAATATATTTGCATTCTTTATAGTTCATGATTGGTAATTATACTTTCCTATTAATATAGTTATTTCGTCTTTCAAACATTATCTCATTGGATTCTAGCAAATCCTTTTAAGCATACCGAAACTTTCAGGCTTCTGTTACCTAATCTGTCTTCCTGACTAGTTTTAAAGCACTCTTTCTTCACCCCCCCCCCCCCCCCCCCGCAATTTTTTTTCTGTGTTTCTAGAGTGGTGAGGTATTTGAGATTATACTTCCCCTAGGGAAGATACCATATCTAGCTGTTTACTTTTGCTCAATGATTGAGTTTTCTACGTACATAGCTTGTCAATACCTCATAGCTACAATTTCATATCATGTGAATGTCCCTTTTCTGTATAATTAAGTAACCAAAGAAATGTGGGCAACTGTGGGTAAGTGTGTGAACAGTTGCAGTCTTTTCTGAAGGGCTCTATATACTATTTGGAGTCATTCACATAGTCTGCAGCTGCATGATCTTGGGAGTTGAGACTAAAGCAAGGCTTCTGGAAATAGCTACCACAAATAGATTGCTGGTACAAAGAACTGAACACACCTACTCTTGGTCTGAGAGAAATAACCATTATCGTTGGTGCTTTTTGGTCTGTAAACCTCTGGGAGCCAAGGACTATCTTCTCAAAAGAATTCTCTAACTGTTACACCTGGGGGCTGTGTGTATGTCATGACATAAAACACAGTCTGAATTAATTATTTAGTATGGTGCAGCCCACTTTGACTTATAAGCTATAAAAAGCCCGCCTGAGAGAGAATTAATTATTGCTGGAAATAACATATAATTACAATGTTGCAGGGAAAAGATAAGAATTAATGTGCCAGGTGTAAGTAGATTAGACCAGCTTGACAGAAATGAGCAACTAAAAAAGAATTTATAGATGAAAGCTTACAGCCTTGCATCCATAGTGACTCGAAAGCATTACTGTGTGATGACTGCTTAGTGGCTTATGTGAAATGAGATATTGGCTTTAGACTCATTGCTCAGAGACAGGTCTCTATGTCACAAATCTGACAACAAAATGGAGTGAATTGAACATCTCATCAGAGAAACGAGGAGAGAAAAAGCTCAGAGGCTAAATTAAACTTCTTTGCCTTCTTGAAATTATCTCCTTGGGCAGGAGTAGAGGAGCCCTGTGGCAGAGAAGGGCTTTGTGAAGATACAAACTTCTCTCTGTATTTCTGTCCTTGTCCAGTGGAGCAGGACTATGAACTCCAGGGTGAAGAGCCAGCTGAATTTCATCAGAAAATAAAAGTACTGCTTTATTCATGGTCTATCAAATGGGGGGGATGAAGAGGAAGAAGGAGAAAATGAAGTTTTCACATGGCTTACCATTTTTTCTTAATATAAGGAACATTTATAACTTGCAGTTTGACACCTAGGAGGTGTGTTATGCCTACTTTGAAGGCCAATTTGTGAGGCGTGATCTTTGCCCACTGTGTGGATTCTAATCAGGAACACAAATACCCTGAGTGAACATGGAAGACAATTGTACTGATGGCTTTCTTCTGCCTGGGGTTGCAAGATGGCTTCACTAAGTCACTACAGATAAGTCAAAACTACATGAAATCAAAATGTTGAAGAATTTGGAGAACTGATGGGAAAGACAAGAGAAGAGCATCTCGATATAAACAGTCTATGGAACATTGTGGCAGAAATCCGTATCTCATTGGCAGGGGATAAACTTTAAGTTCACCTCATCCCGTCTGATGGGCCAGGATTTTTGTAGAATTGTACATAATTTGTGGTCTTGAGCTTGCTCAACTCCTGACAAAATCAGTAGGCTCTGCACCTGGCTTCATCTCCAGGATGAAATAAAATTGGAGAACTTTTTAAGGATCTTTCCTTATTTTCTACCCTTACTTACATACCACAATGACTTTTTTTTTCTTTTGTTGAAATAGTGTAATATCAGGCACATGATTACCTCAGCAGCTGGTCACAGTCATTCCACCTTGCCTAACACTTGTCATCTTTTGCTGTATTAGTAATTAGGACTAGGAAACATTTAAGCTTCTGTAAGCAATCATAGTTTCATAGAAACCGCACTAAAGTTACCAAATCTCTAGGATTTATTTACTGTTGCTAATAATGTCTAGATAAATTTGAAGCTTAACCTTAGTTTTTCAATAGAATTCTTTGTATCAAAATTGTTAAGAGTGTTTCCAGGACTGGCTAAAATAACTCACCCCCACAACCAAAGAAAAGGCCAAAAAAACAAAAAGGGCACCAAAATGTTATTTAAAACATCCATGTCACTGTTGATAGTAGTTTGTTTCCCTTACTTCAAAATGGCATATTAGTGGTTCAGATAAAGTAGTATCATTCCATTCCATTTACAAAATTTGTCTGACTTTTATTCCATTTACGTGAAACTAAAACTAAGACTTCCAGGAACATGTTTTAGTAGAACAAAATGTGCTAGGTTTTTTGTTTTGTTTGTTGTTCTTTTAGTTTTTTTCAGTTTTAATGAAAAGACTGTCTGGCATTGTGTTTTTTGAGTGTAATCCCTAGCAGTTTGGGAGATATAAGTCTAAAATCAGTTAGCATCCTGATGTGAACCTATGTGAAGAGGATCTCTGGAGGTTTGCTAACTATTGCTTAATACTTAAATAAATAAAACACTAATATACAGATCTAATTTTTGGTTGATTTCCTCACAGAGATTGCTATAAGTAAAACACTTTACAGCATGAATTGATCCATTGTTTAGATTTCAATTATATTGGGCCATGCATAATTATGATTGACTCTTGTGAGCACTCACAAATTCACATAATGAAGAGTTTAGTATAGCAATAGAATCAATAGAGAGTAAAGCTTTGTCAATGTTATTTAAGACTTTACAATTAAGATCACAAAAATATCTCAGTGAAGTTAATGTTTCAGTGCCCACATTAACATTCCCCAGTTGCCGTTTCTTTGGCATTCATTTTATAACAGAAAGAGACAAGAATATAAATAAGAAGAAAGCCGATATATGTTTGTGCCTACACCCACATGGTTAGTGTCCTAATTGTCACTCATATAGAGATGATAAGCTAGTTTTAAAGTTTGCAACAACTCTGTTGCTCAAGCCTGAAAGGGAAAATACCTGGAAACAAGCACAGACAATCCATATGGAAGATCATAGCTGGTCTGTGCTGCATCACCAGACTGTGCTGATAATCATTGTCTTTCTTGGTTGACTGGGACAAAACTGGGTGTCCCCCTGTCATTGCACTGTGTGGGGTTTACAATGACCTCTTGAATAGGCTGTATCAATACTGTGTCCGATGGTCAAGCCTTGGAATTTGACTTTCTGTACTATCAAAAGATAGCAGTAGTCTCTGATGTGTTTTGATTTGTGCAAACTGCCTTTTCCTAAACACTTCCAATTCACAGTGCAAGAGTCAGGGAAAGACAGGGATGAGTCCCACTGGGTGTCTTCCAGAGGTTCTCATATTTGGTAGGTTATAAGAATTCATTAATATGGATATGCATCATTCAGTGCCCTGTTTCTGCAATGCCTTAAACATTATTTTATTAGAATAGCTGTAGAATATCTAAATATCAGCTATTTTGGCCTTTCCATCTTTATTCCTTGCCTGATGTGGGTGTGAATTTTGACTCCTTATATGTTTTGCAGATCAGGACATTTTGTTTTCTCAGTGCTTTTTGGTTCAAAAAGGGACAATTAAAACCAAAGAAAACAAAGAAACAAAGGAGAAATATAGAAAAAGCCCTGTATTTAAACACGCTTCACTAAAATAAGAGCACACCACTGGAGATTTTCCATCAGTTCCAGCCCCTGCTGCCACTGGCACATACACACAACCCCTCCCATAAAACTGATCAAGCTTCAGTTATTGCAGTTCACCTCTGAAGTCCTCAGCCCATTGAGTTGAACAGGTCAGCCCCCTATTTCGTCACTGTCAATATGTGACAAGACTGTTTTCTGAAATTTCTCAAAGGAAGTAGAGGAGGATGGAGGGTAAAGCACATTTTAAAATGGAAGATTGATTTTGCAGATTATCACAATTCTGGGAATACACAGGGAAGCTTCTTCTGTAACCACAATTAAGTTTTGTTAATCATATTGGAGAATTTGGGGATGGATTCTGTAATACATACTTTGGTGAAGAATATTATGTTCTTTTCACATAACTTGTCTAGGCAGAAGGCTAAAAATTATCAGCTACTATAAAACATGAATAATTTTGAAATTCTTTAATAATAGTCAAACGAGAGGTAGGACTAATCTTCAAAATCTGTGAGCTTCAAATTCTTACTGAGAAATTATATAGGTGTGTACCTATGACTTGCATTTATATTGTTAATTAAAGATATATTTAAAATAGAGTTGTGATCACAGCAATACTGAGCATCATGGTAATGCTATGTTTACCCTGTTTTTACATTTCCCTTGACATCTCCTCATGACCACTGTGAGACATCGGGTTGTAGAGATCTTGGATTTGTCCAAGAGAGACTATTCTTATATTCTTTCCCTACTTTCATTCTAAAAATATAATCACATTCTCATTGCACAGTGACATTTTCTCATTTATTTCCTAATTTGAAACTGCTTCTAACTTTCAAGAAACATTTCTTTCTACTCCTAATCTCTAAATGAAGTTGATAGGGTGTTTGGTTCAGTTTAAGACTAGGAAATCTAAATTTTGTTATCTAGCACAGATGTCTACTGTTACACTAGGTGTCTATGATCCTGTTACAATCAATGAAGACCTTGTCAATACCAATCATAGACTCTCTCCAGCTCCCTGGTCTTTATAGATTGTATTGATTGCATCTCCATTAATGATAATGGAAGCTTATATAATGATCTTGATTCAGTTTCCTAAACATAGATGCCTAATACCTTTTGAAAAGCTATACTGTATCCCCTGGCAGCTTTCTGCTGCTTCAAAAGGACGCAAGTCTCCTCCAGCAGGTACCTTGTCAGATCTATGAACCCATTTGTGGGTCTCTTGAATAAACTGAAGAGTTTGAAAAGAGTAGTGTTAAGGTAGCAGAATGGAGACTGTGGTACACAGGTGGATATCTGAAAAATATATCATTCTCTCTTGGGTGCTAAATGAAATTTGAGATTTCATTTTCTCAGTTCTTTCAGTGTCTTCAGTTCTGTCAAAGTAGTGTGGTGATAATGAAGATAACAGAGAAATGAAGACTAAGAAGGACTTGGTGCATAGGTTGCTGCTGCCGTTGCTGCTTCTTCATTTAACTGTTTCCTTTTTCATGTATTATGTTTTCCTGGGTGTCTTAACTGGCAAGGTAAGCAACCTTTCTCTCAAAATGTTTTTGCATTTTCCCTAAACACTGGACCAAGAAAAATTTTGAGTAAATCATTTTTGGTATGTATTCAAGACCATATTAATTTAAATATTATCCTTCAACCTAAAGCATTGTGTTGGCAACAAGCCCAATTTTCAAACACAAGAGAAAATCCAGTAGTAGCAATATCACTATTCGGGAAATGAGAATCAGGAACCCTGGAATTGTGTTATAGAATAAATCATCTTATTACTTGTCTTATTGTGCATCTTCTGTTCTGTGCACCTGTACCACATTTACAAGATTCTCTGTAGCCAGAGAACTGAATCTCACAGACACACACAACAGAATAGAATCTAAGATTTCAAACTGCTAGTTTCTATAGGAATGGAGGATTTAGGTTAAGAAAAGGCAACTGCTGTGAATATTACATTAAATTTGCAGGCCCTTGTGACACGTCTGGTTGCCCAGCTCTGTCCTGGGGAATACAAATGAGTACTCATTCCATCTCAAGACCCTATGGCTGACTTCAGTGGTCCAGCTGAGGAATTTCTATATTTAATCATACCAGATGTCATGCATTTTGTTTCTCAAGTGACAAATGTAGCAACTGTAACAAAGACTTCCCCTGTGAAGCCAAGGAACTCCATATGAATACAACCCCTCTTACTGAGTGGGACTATAAGGCAAAAAACTGAAGCATTAACAAATAGTACTGGTTTTGCTTTTCCCTGTCATTTAAAAAAGTACTTATTTTTCAGAGAATGTCTAGCAGAGTCTGAAAAAGCTATCCCAAAAGTTTTTGAGAGCATTTAAGCCCAGAGAATTTCCCTTAAAGGCTGGGAAAGTTAATGGTTAGGCAGGTGGGTTGTATTTACCATTCCACTTTGTTACTGAACAGAGGGGGAAAAGCAAGATATCTTCTAAACAGCAATGGCCTTTAATCCTTGAGATAAGAAGTCAAGCATTAAGAACAGCAGTTTTAGAAAGGATGTAGGATTAGTTACCTGAAAAGTAAAAGTAATTCTGTCAATGTACAAAAGCTGAGGGAATTTGCTGCTCTCACAGAAGACAAGTGGAATTTTTTCTTTATTTTATTCTGAAAATTGATCTTTCAGTCCAAATAAAAAAGTGGAAAATGTCCACATCAAAGCCTATTTCCCTAATAGGTGTAGATATCTTCATAGCATCTTTAAAATGAAAATTATTCCTTAACAAAACCTACAAGACAACAGAAGTCATATTAGATACCTGTGGTAATGAGAGAGATGAGTTAGGTACACATTCAGATAAGCAAGGTTAATCTTTATAATAATATTCCCTTTGCTTTGGATCATTACAGTGTTTCAGATAAACCTCTACCCTGAAAATATAAACAAATGTACTTTTCAATTATTAAATAAAAACATATATAAGTTCAGCAAACTCTGTCTCTGACAATATTCAGTGCCCACTGATTCCACCAAGAAGCCAGGATACAGATAAAAGAAAGCTAGACATCAGTTTTCCTCAGGACACATTTCTACTTAGCTTATGATAGTCCAAGACTGTGAACCATTGAATTAGGTTTTAAACTACTAGCAGAACTTGCATCTATGGTCTTAATAACTTACAAGAAAAATGTAAGTTAGAGTAAGAAAGCAATTGTTACTGATTTTTCTGCCCTTCCATGAAGAAGGATTCAAACTTTGCTCCAAGCGGACACAAAGAATAACGCTTAATAAATCCAGTCAGAAGCAGATAGTCATTAAGATCTGGGAAACGAATCTACCTTGTCACATCATTTTCTTGGCTGTGAGGACTGGTACACCCTGAACATCCTAGTCTGCTGTACTGACAAGTGTGGGACAGACTATTGATTGTAACTCTGACCATTCTTATTTTCTAGATGAAATGTCCATTCCTGCTAAGCTCTTAATCTCAATGTGGATATGGCCAGTTTAGCAGTGTAATTGTAAAGAAGTGACAGTGGTATAGACAGGAGGATGTGATGTCTTAATCAACAGTAGACATAATATTTCTGGGAACCACTGATCAATGTGGGTTAATGGTGGAAAACATACTGAGAGGATTCTGGGAAATAATGCCTACAAACCCTCTTATGGGCTTAGAAGCACAGGCCAAGAAGAGTTTTAATAGAAGCAGGAATATGATCAGCACAGATAGGAAAGGAGATAAGGCAGCCACTCTCTTCAGAAACTTCTTAATTTCTTTTAACTAGCTCAGAAAACAAAAATAAAAATATGGAAACAAATGTTTCAAAATGCCACTTTGGCAAATAGCAAAAAAAACAGCACTAAAAACCAGCAATTTAAACGTCCTTTATGGGCTGCAGCATCAGTTATATTGCCAGAGGTAGCTGAGGGGGGTCACACTGAAACCCTTATACAGATGACAGAATCTCTTACTTCCTGGACTTCACAGATTTTGCTGATCTTTGCTGGCTGAAACAGGCTGGCTCTTAGTAGAAGGGAAGCTGTGACAAACAGCCCTTGCTTTGTCCCATCAGGACATCTTCTCTACTACTGAACAGAGATTACACTATGGATTGAATCCTGATTCAAACTGGAACTGTCTCTGTTGAGTTTGAAGACAGATCTGTTTTTCTGGAAATGCTGCAGCTGTGTGTAATAACACATAAATTCATTTCTACAGATAAAGGAGGAAGGAGCAGTTAATTACCTAGCTAGTGGTTATAAACATGTCATAAGTGAACCAAGAGGAAAAAATGGAAAGTTTTATCCCTATGGCTCTTTTTTAATCATTGGGTCACACATGTTTTTCCTTACCTGGATGTTTATCTGACCTTGTTTTCAGCTGAGTATTTCAGTATTTGTCTTGAATGTGCTGTGAATTTTGCACAAGAGGATGCATGTTATGCACAGAGAGAAGCACTGTCTGCTCACTGCCAAGATTTCACCCACAAAGAGGAAATGTGGAGGGAGCATTTGACAAGTTTTCCTCATGGTGCCAGTATCTTTTTGCTATACACTTTTGTGTGAGATCACCTTGTGAGGAAGAGATGGAGAGAGGCAACTCAGAAAAGCAGCAAACTATGGTGTGATAATGACAGGAGAAAGAAGAGTGGGTGGAGGAGACTCTTTCACTCTTCAGACCTTAGAGGTCTCCTTTAAGGTGTGTAGTGTGTACTACTGGTGGATAAAGAGACAAACTTGCAGTGATGTGTCTGTCAGCGTTGCTTAGCAGTGAAGAAGGAAGATAGAAAGAAATTGCACAAGAGTCTATTACTGTTGCTTTCTAGGTAGGCTGTAGAAGAGAATGAGCGCAAAGGAAGAGCTGCAGTTTAAAGTCACAGTTTGGCATCTATTCCCATTTTGTTCTTACATATTTAAAATTCATTTTACTGCAAGCATATGAAGGATCACTCTCTCTCCCTTGCCACTGTGACAGCTTCTTTAAGGGAGCAAAGAAAAGAAAAAGTGAATAAATGATGTGTTCTGCTCTGTATCCATTTAAAAAGCTGTATGATCTCATATATTTTTTCATTTTTTATTTTTATTAAGAGAAAAATGGAGGAATCAGTCTATAAAATTGGGGAGTACATTCCTGTTAACAACTTGCTTCTTTCTGTTTACTCATTATCCCTGCCCTTCTCCTATCTGTTTCCATCACTGTCAATAATGAATTCACCCCTTTGAGTTCCTTAGAAAGTTAGATCATGTGAAGCTACAAATTGCAGTCCTTCAGGAGAGATGACCATCTACATATGAAAGAGAGAAGCTTTATGCATAGAAGTAATTTTTACTGCCTTATGAGTTTCTGTCTATACTGTAGCCATGAAAGAAGCAAATTCTGGTGTGTAAATTGGTTCACAGTGACCAAGGCTCTCCTGATTCCTGGATTTCCCACTGCTGTTGCTGGAGGACAGGCTACCTAGCCTGAGATCCATAGTTTCCCAGGAAGGCCACAAGGGATTAGAGATCAAGTCATTTGTCAGTTTGAATCAGATGGGGGCTGGAAAGAGAAAATAATCTTTTGGTCGTTAAATCTCGTTCTTTTGCTCATCAGTGTCTGCTGCCATCCAGCCTTTGGAGCACTTTGGGGAATTTTGTTGTGTCTACTAGGAGCTCAGTAGTACTTTGTCAAGACACTGATAAATAGAAAGACATATTTTGCATTCTTTTTGTTGCTCAAATGACATATAAAATAATTTAATATAATTAAAGTATTTTTAATGAATTTAATAAACTTACTACAGTTTAATGCTTATAGCAGGTATACAATATTGAGGGTTTATTGTGTTCTGAGTATTTTTTTTTTGTTTCACATTGAATTTAGAAGAAAAGACGGTTTTTTGGAGTGAATTAATTTTAAATCCTCATATTTTACAGTCATACTTAACAGAATGGAGAAGAAAATTAAATCTAGCTAATAGAGTCTAACCTAAATAAGCATTAAACAGCAGGTGTGAGTTGACTTGACTGGTAAGCAATGTGTGGGTGATATTATGATTCAATAACTTCCCTTTTTTTGGCTTGATCTCATGCTTTTCTCATCTGACTCACTATGGGATACTTGGCAAACAGATCAACTTTGGTTCAGTGAGCTGCTGTGAAGAAGTTGTACCTTTGCACCAGCTGGATATGCAGCTGGTGTCAGCAAAAGAATACAAAACTACTAGAAATCTTTTACAATGCAAAAAATACGGTATTCAAGGCCTCTTCTATCCAAACATTTGTATGAGTAGTTAGGAGCCTTGCTAGAAACTAAAAAATTTCCTGTGCAGTTAAACCATAAGGCTTTGGAAATTAACACCCAGGCACAAAGTGTGTGTGAGCAGCAAGTAGCTGGCAGCTCTGACAAACAGGGCATTTAGTTGTGTTCTGAAAGGGGCAAAATGGAAAATAGATATTGCCTAATATTGCTGGAAATGCAATGCTCTTCTCTGTTCTAGAAAGACGTGGCTGCTGTTCTTGATTCTGCGTAGTGGTTGGTCACAGGATCACAGCATCACTCATGTTGGAAAGGGCCTCTTTGGAGCACCTGGTCCAGTCCACTTGTTTCAGAGCAACTTGAAGAGTTTTCAAGAGATATGAATGGAGAAAATGGTCCAGAACAAAACATTCCATCTTTAATTCATTCAGTTTCCCCGTGAATTCTTAAAAAGACAATGTGCAGAATTTTTCAATTCTCGACAGAATAGCTGTTCACAATAAAATTTACTTTGTTTTTTTTTGTTTTTTTTTTTTTTTTTTTTTGGTCCTTACCTAATTTCACTTTCTGAGTAAATTTCACACATATTCAGAATGTCCTGAAGTTATGAAAGGACAAAATTCAGTTCCTGTGAGTAAAGATGATTTGTGATTCAGGCTGAACTGGTGAGTGTTGTTTAAATAATGTTCCATGACAGGGTAAGAGAGCATAAAGGATATCACAGCCCAGATTCCTTCAACTCCAAATAATAATTAGCTTCTTCCCCTCTTCTGCTGTTGGTAAGTAATTGCAATTTCTGAACCTGCCCTTCACGTTTTGAAAGAATAAGATATATGTCCACTTACTCCATCCCTCCTCTGATGTACTATCACACAGGTCAAATATCAGTCTCTGATACAGCAATTGCATGTCTGGACTGTTATGTAGACACATGTTAAAAAGTCCTAGAGTGCAATGAACCCTAGCAGGAGGAAGAATCCAAATGCAGAAAGTTAATTTAAAACATGGTCAGCATTCTGCCTTAAAATAGACAGCAATTCTTCCATCAATTTATCATAAATATTTATAGACCCTCTAATACTCCACTAGTTGATTACTTCACTGACTTAGAAGAAATTATAACCAAAACACTTTTTCAAGAGAGAAAACATTATCCCATTTTTTTTTAGGTGGGATAGCTAGACACAGAACTAAGCACTTAGGAAAGGTTAGACACGTATAAGAAGAGATCAGGTGTCAAGCTGAACATTTTAAAATATCTAAGAAATACCAAAATCCCACCAGGGGCCTACTGTCATCATTAAATGCCTAAATACCTCCCTCTAGAATTCTGTTGTGTACCCACTGTGCCACTTGCCAACATACTACAAGCAGGAAGGTGTCCCTGTACAGAAAGCAGCTTTCATGAACTGATCTGATACCTCCACTGCAAAATAGGAACAAATTAGTTTATCTGTTTTTTAATCCCTCTCAGACCCCTCCATAAATATTTTAAGTGTCACCATTTCCTCAGGAGCTGGAGGTGTGCTGAACAGCATGTCCTGCACAGAAATATGATAATCCCTCTTCAATGTTTGGCAACTAGTATCTATTAATTAAGAATCCATCATTTTTACTCTGTAATTATATTTATTAAACCCTAACTCATATCCTAACTATAATTAGTTCCTGCTAATTAATTTTATCAAATCCCTCTAGATTCATATCTAAAGTAAATATTGAGTAGCCCTACACTAATTATTTCAATCAACGTGGAATGTATTTCAAAAGACTGTGAATAGTTTCTATTAATTAAATTTAGTATAAAATAAATGTTCAATACAATATGTTTGTAAATGTTAAGATTTTAAGATAAAAGAGAATAAAAGATTGGTATAATGTGAAATACTCATTTGCATATTAGACCAAATTAAATAAGACAATTCTAAGTCAGAATTTTTAATGGGAAAACAGAATTTTTATATATGGAAATGTGTGAAGAATTACGGCTGAGACTATAATAATTTACCTTGAAAAGCTTTTTCACATCCTTTGAAGTAGATGGGACTACTTATGTTTTCAAAAAATATATTTTAATTTTTTGAAAATTATGAAAAATTCAATAATATTTATGTAGCTAAATCATCTTTACCTACCAGAACTGAGAGACAACCTGCTTGAGTCACAGAATCCTCAAATAACCTGATTTGGAAGAGAACTGCAAAGATCACAGCCTTCAGTTCCTGGTTCCCTTGCTATTGATAACTCAACTTGGTCTATGCAGCAAACGAAATTATGGTGTCAATTTGGGTTCCTTAAAGTAAAGTGATTGAAAATAAGGTACTAACAAGAAGTCAGCATTCGGATAATATTCATTTTGGACTCCACAGGTTATTCTCAACCTTTAGGTGGAAGGATCCTGTAGACACTGACTTGGATCTTCTGCACATCTACAGATGACTCAGATATCCCAAGACTTATAAAATGGTCCTTCACTTAAGCTGCTGCAATCTGCTGAAAGTTTTTAGCCTGCAAATCAAACTATATACTGGAGATAAAATACTAAATATTTTTGTCAATATTTTAAGCCAAGTGAGCTGCATGCCATATTTCTATTTATACACAATGGTTAGAAAAATCCTAAAGTACTCAGAGTTCTGCTCAGAGAGGGCCAGAGGGGGTATACACCCTTCTTAATATGAGAAATCCATGCTGTACTTTCCATTCTTGTCTTCATCTAAATGAAACAGGCACTTTCATCTAGCCTCTTATAGAGAAAAACTACAAACTGGGAAGAATCTCATCCTTAAAGTGTTTGCTTCTTTCTGCTCTCTCTATGAGGAGGCAGGGTGACCAGCACAGACAGAACCATATCTAATTTCTAACCTTTCATAACATTGCTCCTGCCTGTTGAGACTGTGGAGGTTTTGAGCAATGCTGAGTAAACAAGACTGGAAATAATTAGTTTTTGTATTGGTTTTGTCAACTGTTTTGGCTTTTTTGAAATTACACCTTTCATAAGATTTAGTGACTCGTGAGAAGAGCCTGTATTATTTTTGAAGGATGACTGTTTGCTGTCATGGGCAGTTACAGAAGTTGTAGCATTTGGTGGTGAAAGGAAAGCAGATTTCAGCTCCGTATCTGCCATGGGTTAGTCTTGATTTCAATTAATGTAACACAGGTCAGTTGTGTAAAGTGGCTTCCATCTGTGGATATTTGATTTTAATTAACAAAGAATACAAACTACCAGAAGTGAAATCCTAATCCAAGCAAGAATATGTGGTAATATGTTTCACACATATTATGCTATGCAATTTTAATCTTTTGATAATAATTTGCATTATCACTCACTATTTGGCACTGTGAAAGTCATTTTGCTACAGAGATCATGACAACATTGACTTTTTTTTTTTTTAAGGTTTCTATAGAACCACAAATATGTCTTCAATTTTAAAATCTTATTTAAACATGCATGTACACACAGATAAAGGAAATATAAATATTATGGTCTGCTTTGTATCACTGTGCATATTGGTATCAATGACTTGTTTTTCATGTGCAATTTGGCAACCCTTCACCACTCCAAATATGGTCCTGGGAAAGGTTTACAGATTTCTAGGATAAAGAAACCATTAGTACAACTCTTCTGATGACGTATATTTTCACAGACTTTAAATCTCCTGCAGCTGCTTCTGTTTTGAGCTCAGTAACATGTGGTTGTGCAAAATATTTATTTGCCAGAAAGATATACAATCTTATTTTTGATAGTATCAGCAGATGGTGAGGCAATAGTTTATTCCAGTGGTTTGTCATTTATACCATATGCTTAAAATTAATTCCATTAATTTCCCATTCAATTTTGTCTGACTTCAATAAAATTACATTAATTTTCTTCAGTTTTTTACCCATCTTGAGGCCCTTTGGGTTATTCAGGGAGAATCCAGATTGTCCTTCACATTTGAAGCATCCTCAGGTGTGCCTTGCTGCCTGGAACTGTCTTCTGCACCAGCAAGCAACACTAGTCAGCCCAGTATCAGTCAATAACTCTGTGTTTAACAGTTTCAGTAGTCTGTGTTTAACTTAATTTGTTTCTTCTTCTGTATCTTTTAGGTATTCATCTGTCTTTTAGTTGCTTTCATCCTCCAAAAGATCATATTTATACTGTTTCTGTTGCTTCATTCATCCATCTCATAGATGGGTCAGCTTCTCCCACCTTCTCTTTTCTTCCAATCAAACTATATTATAAGGGTCTTAATTTCTTTCTCTTAGCATTTCATTCAATGCACAATGGAAAAAAGCAAGGCTGTACAAAATACCTGGGGAATACTGCCTGTTACACATTCCTTTCCCTCTACCTTACTGCTATATCTACCTTTTTATTTGTAATTTTCCCTCCCATTCATTTAGCTATGAATTCTCTGAATCTGTTTTATTTGCTAATTGAAGAATTTAGTCAATTTGTGACTATTAGGAAAAAACCCTCAACAATCAAAAGCAGATTAAGCCATAATAATTTAATTTTCCTTGGTTGGTGACAAGCATTTGTAAAAGCTCAGTCTCTAGGCAGAAAACTTTTGTTTCTCTTAATGATTGATCAAAACAGTTAGGATTTCTTCAGGCATTTGATCCTTTTTCTTTCAATGATGGTAAATCTGGAAGCCCAGAGTTTCTGTCTGGAAGAGGAGGTGAAGGAGGAAGATTGTGATCCATATAAAAGGAAGTGTTAAGAAATGACAGCAATCCTGCTGGCACAGCTTCTGGTCACCAGTTCTTTCATACACAGAGATATTTCAGTTTTTTCACAGCCCTTTTTTTGGTTAGCACTCTCATGTGAGTGCACACAGAAATTTTTCCTTCTTTGCTAGCCATCCCTGACACATAACTGGCGATACTGCCCATTGGCTGCAGCACCATTTTAGGTCAGTCTAACCCTGTAAACAAGAAAGTCAAAGAAATTTGGAGAACATGCACTCAGAAATTATTCTTAAAATAGTAATTTTTTTATTATGTCTTCATTGATGGCTGGTAACTTCATTATAAAAATGTCTTTAACCACTTTTAATGGCTATGATTTGCAATGCTTTTTCCATGTTGTAACATCTTCCCTTCTCCAAAGGTAGCCCCACCAACACCAACTGTCAGTATGAAACAAGCATTACTTTTCTTAGTAAGTGCAGTACAGTGTTATTTTTCTACTCTTATTGGTCCATCATCCTTTTTCAGCAATGAGATTATAAAGTGTTTGCTTTATACGTTACAGAATTTTTTAAATTATAGCAAATGATTAGCAAATGTATTACCAGTGGAGGAGGGAAGCCTATTGAATGTCATTTCACAAGTACAGCACAGATTCTGGAATTCCCCCTGGTTTGACATACTTGGGAAAACTACCAGAATGATACTGAATTTTACACAGATCCTCCTATTGTCTAAGACTTGAGAAATGAGTGGGCTGTGCTACAGATATGTGCAGAAAAGTGCTGAATTTGCATAGATGGTATTTGCATATTTATAAGGGGGGTGATCTGTGTGATGTTCAGGAATAATTCAAAGGTACTTCTGCACTTCAGAAATATGTTCACACTGCCTTCTTCACCTATGTGTAAATGGTATGGATGTTTTTGTAGCAGGATCATTTCAAAGTATAGTGAACTAGATGGTTTCCTCCTGTCTTTCTTTAAGCAAATCAGATTGTTGTGATGGTAAAATGAACCATGCTTGAAACCTGAAAGTCAAGAGTTTTGCTTGCTGATGGCTGAAGTGAGACTGCACTAGGAAAACTTGTACTTGAATCCTTGTCCATTTTTTCTTTTTTTTTGCAGCCTCCTGGGTTACACATACATTGGGATGTCTAAGGAAAGAACCAAGCAACTCTATTCCATGTCCTCACTCCATCAGAGACAGAACTTCAGCAGTACATTACTGTTTGAGCAGATATGGTATAACCCATTACTCCTCTTCTCAAAAGGAGAAAAATACAGTATTAGTTAACACATGGCACTGAAGCTCTGACTAATATTATATTTAGCTTGCTGCTTGTCTCTTAATTATGATTACTGTTCAGCACATTTCCTTAACAGTTTTTGGGTCATTGGATATGCAATGCAGCCCTTCTTGTAGCATCTGCCCATATCACAGGAAGTTCCCTTCTGTACCCTTACTTTTTAAATAATAATGGGGCTGCAATAATTGAAAGGGATTAGTGAAGCATTTCCTGCCTGACAGTGAGCCTCTTCCTGACCTACTGCTCACAGACTTGTTTTCATCCTTGTCCCTCCTGATGCTCTACCTATGATAGTGTGCATACTGCACAGATGTTTCTGTCATGCTATTACATGGCTATTTTCAACCTGTTTCTCAGAACAGATGTTCCCACATTGTGCTCTCTCTCCTTTCTCTGCTGACACACACTGTATAAACAGCAGTGTGCATTTCTGTAGTCCTGGTTTGTGGAGAGAATGAAAATCAAAACTAGTGACAGTGTCTCCCTTTCCAGGCTGCTCTGTAACAGGGCATGTTAGCCTGGTCTTCTTCTAGTCTTTCTCTCACTAAGATACTTGAATTCTTGATTCATCTGATTTAAACCCATTTTATGCATTTCATGGGACAGCATTTGCAAGTGCCATGTGTTTTGCCATGTAAAAACTATCTCCTTCAATGTGCCGTCTAGTGGTTGTTCCTTCTCTTTAACCACAAATGGCAGGGTAATTTCAACAGTATGTATTCTGGGATTTAATCTAAAAAGAGAAACATCACAGTAATAAAATCTCATCTCCTGCCATCTGTCTCCTGCATATTTCTTTACAGTCCAAGTGCATTATATTTGAGCCCAAATGCTTCAGTGTTGGCAAGAGTGGCTGGTTATGGTAAGAAATCCCCCATGAGTTGAAAAGCAGAAAGAAGTTGACATATGGACAAAATACACCAGAGATGGGAAGGGCTGGAGTTTTATTCCTAATGTTTTGGAAGTCATTAAGACTCCTAAACAATGGCATTGCTAGTTAATAGCAGCATTCGTGCATTTTTCACATTACCTTAGTCCTGTAGCCCTACAACTAAGAACAAGTGGGGAAAATAAGAACAAACTGGGAAAATATAAGGAAGGAAGGGAAAGAAAACCAAGCCTCAAAGTGGATTATGTTCCAGATCCTCCTGAGAACAATTAATTAGGAGTGGACACAGACAAATTGATTTTCTTTCACTGAGGAGGGATAGAGGACATTCACTTTCAAATCAGGCTTGTTGTTCCTGAAATGGTGACAGTGAGCAATGTATCACTTAGAAATGACATGACTGTACTTTCCATCTTGCTCGTTTATTTGGAAGATACTGCTTTTCTCTGTTGGGATACATGCTTTCTGACATGTAAACAGGTTTAGAAACTGGAGATTGGTCAATCTTTGTTCATGTCAAGTCTTAGAATGTCCCAACATTCAACCACCGGATGCAACTGCTAGGGATAATTAAAATTATAAATTCAACACACATTAATTAATCAGCTAATTAATATCTGTATTATTTGGGCATGATCTATCAAGAATAAACACACTAATTCTAGTATTTAAAGCATTTTTTTAGCTAAAAGCAAGTTGATGATTGGCATAAACGAAGTTCAGCCACTCAGCAATGGACTTTTTGCTGACAAATAATGAACTTGTTCCTATCAAGAGAAAGGGCACTGGGGAAAAAAAATTGTAACAGTACTAACAAGGTATTAGTTTATCTATAAACCTACTTTTTAGAAATATATAGTGTGCATAAGATAAAACGCTGCAGGGAAGTCACAAGAGGGAGGACTTGTTTGCTCTACTTCTTATAAATAAAGGGAGAAATGTATCAATATTTTCTGATGCTTTCCTTGGTTAAAACACACAGGAAGATCAGCCATAAGGCCTTGGGATGATTAAATCATTTTTTTGTCTCTGATGGCAATAGGATATGAACTGCTTTGACTATTAGATATCTAAAGTGAGATGACATAAATAACATTATAATTCTATCTTTCTTTTTGAGAGTTCAGTTGAGTGACAAACTTGGTCAAATGGGTCAAAAATTGTCAAACCTTGTGTGATCCATTTCTTTTATCTCATAGTTTTTAAAAGTTTAGCATCTAAGTTTGTCTCTTAGGCAGTAAGAGGAGAAAGAGATATTTGTCCAGAGGGCATGTCAGTTTGTATTGATGTTAGGTGACATGAATTTTCTTTAGAAAATGAATATGAGGGCTGCAGGGACAGGTTTTTCTTTCTTAACAGAGAAGCCTAATCCTTTGATGACCAAAGATAGCTGAGATTAATCTTACCCTGTGTGGTTTCATTAATTATTGTTAGCTGCAGAGGTGATTTCTGTGGTAGTAACATGAGATGGCAGGACACTTTAGAGTCCATCTGAGAACACATAGGAGATGACTTGCCGTGTAAAAATAGCTTCTACAGCCATACTGAAGTTCTTATGGGCACAGAGACCTATTGTAAAAGTTGTTTTCTAGGGACTTGGCTGATTTATGGGATTCTAAGAGCAGGTGCTGCTGCCCAGTTGGAAGAGAGCGAGAGGAAAAGAGGATTCAGCTAACTTCAGATTCAAGGGAGACTGTTCAGCTACTCTATCCTTCTCTTCTCTGCTCTGTTTCTTGTGAAGAATTTGGAAGCTGAACCATTGAGACTGGGAAAAATAAATCCTATCAAAAAAGAGCTTTGAGACAGCTCCTGGAGGTGTTTTAGCACCATGATTGTTGCATTTGAGATAGTGCAAACACTTAATGCTAAATCTTTGAAAAGAGAAGGGAAGTAGGACAGGAGGGCCTGAGAAATATTATCTTTGCATTACCACTATAGCATGTGGTTTCTGCGTTTAGATCTGCAAGAAATAGACACTTCTTGCAAGTACATTTTAAAATCAGTGCACAGTTTTGAATATATATTCAAGCCTCTTGTGTCCATGAATAGGAGTCCAGTGTAATTTGCAATAAACTAGTCTATGTCATGCATTACAACAGGGCTGGCAGGTATCACACAGGACTTGTGGGAAACCCTGTGCTCTCCTGGCATGGAGGAATAGCTCTATGAGCTACTGAATTAACCTTCTAGCAACCACATATATTTCTAATGTTCTGCATCTATCCCAGTGCTGTTATTTCAGATGCTGAAAAATATCATCTGCAAACAATTAAGGGAATTTGAAAGATCATTTCGCTCCAACCCCTCTGCCATGGGCAAAGATGCCATTTACTGGACCAGGTTGCTCCAAGCTCCACCCAACCTGGCCTTGAGGACTTCCAGGGATGGGACATCCACAGCTTCTCTGGGCAACCTGTGCCAGGGCCTCATCATCCTCACAGTGAAGAGTTTCTTCCCAACAGCTAATCCAAACCTTTTTTCTTTCAATTTAAAACCATCAACTCTTGTCCTGTAACTGCCTGTATATAAAGCCCCTCTCCCTCCTTTATATAAGCCCCTATAAGGTACGGAAAGGCTGCAATGAAATCTCCCCCGCACCTTCTCTTTTCCAGGCTGAGGAACCACAGCTGTCTCACCATGTCTGCATAGGGGAGGTGCTTCATCCCCTGTGGCCATCCTATTGTGGTAGGGCCCTCTTTTTTTGTGTTGCTATCAAAAATAAATTGGTGTGATCTCTTTTGTGCAAATAGAAAATAGAAAAAACATTCTGTTGAAGGGTGCTAAGAGCTTCCTGCTCTGGGGTCTCAGATCCACAGACGATCACAGACATTGCTAAAGGCTGATGACATGTCAAATGTTCTGTTTTGAACACAAAGTTCTATACAGCCCCTTTGGACAGCAAAACCCAGCTGTAGGCAGCAGAAGTCACCACCTGGAGCAATAAACAGTGTTAGACAGCAGAGCATCTAAGGTAACACAGGCTGACAGTGTGTAGGCTGTCCTTTCTTATAAATACACAGGTAACAGCATTTTAGAGTGGAAAGCCAGGAGAAGGAAGGGAAATCTGGGCTTTGTGGTTTTTGTCTCAAAGTCTACAACTAGAAATGATGAAACTACACTGTTTTAACCATTGGACTTCTATCTACAGGAGGATTGAGCCGTCCTCATGCTATGCTGAACCTGAGCTGGCAATTCTGCCTGTTCACAGGGGTTTGTTAATTCAACTAGAGACCTTCAGTAACTGCTCAATTCATTGATTTTGAGTTGGAAAAGAAGCATTGCTCAGTATACCCTGGCCTTCCCGTGAAAGGAAAAAAAACTATCTATTGCTTTGCTCTTCTGTCTTGTATGAATTAGGGTTTCCTCCAGATCCTTTATGGATGGGCAAGACAATACATCTAAAGACAATACATCATAAAGACTATCTTTATTTTCTCTGCTGTGGTAGAGACAACAGTGCAAAAGAGACCAATATAAATAGGAGGATTTCAGGTATGACCACAAAGTGATTTTACAATCAATTCCCTGATCAGATGGAGTAAATTTTTTGGCATGGGATTTACAAAGCATAAATATGCACATTTGGAATAAACAGAGGGCTTGCACTCTACACTCTCACTGAACTGACCACCTTGCAGACATTGCAAGTCTGACAGGTTTTTAAGACTTCAGATTTGCTGAATTTTAGGAGCAGAATTTAGGAGCAAGGAGGCCAAAGACTTCCTCTCTGCATCTGTTCTCTAAAATTGCAGTATGCATATGCCAGTCAGGCTGTGAGAGTCTGCACATGTAACCAAGCTGACAGATGTTAGGAAATCTTGGAGGAAATTTAATCTAAATTCCTTGAATTCCAGTAATATAAAAATTTAGAGAGAGAAACAGGAAAGACCCAGGGTCTGCTAATACTACCTTGACTCCAAAAATTAGCTTTTTCATTACCTGATTTTTAGGTTGCATCAGGTTGCACTCTGTTCTACTTCAGCTTTCTTGCTGAAATGATGTGACCACGTAGGTGCAGTTAAAATAACTATGAGCTGGGAACTCTGCCCTGACAAACTAAATGTAATTTTCATATTTGTCTGTCTAGGGACGGTGTTAATCTGATTATAAAGTGTTAGATATCTTGAAATTCTAAAAGAAAATTAACCTCTCAGAAGTTAGAAAATGCATATTAGCTTATCTAATGAAAAGATAACTTGCATTTTTGACCAACAAAGGGACAGTAACACAGGACATAGTGGAAGCAGTAACAGCAGAAGCACAAATAGCAATGCCAGCAGCTGCTGGGGTGGCAGCAGGAGAGGCCTCACTGACAACAGAAGAGAAAGAAAAGTTATTTGCTATACCTGCAAGTGTGAGGCTGTATATTTACCTGCTTGATTTACAATTGACACAATGTATAGATGACTGACTATTTACATTTTGGAATGTGCTAAAGATATTTGGGGGCAAACCTCTATTGAGGGTAGATATTTTCAAACATTGCTTTTTTAAATGTTATATATATATGCTTGCATGTTGGACTAGGGAATAATAATATGTGCCAGGTTTAGACAGCAAGTTAGTCTTAAGAGAGAGAAAAAACACTTTACAATTATTTCCAATATACATAGTTTCTGTAAACCAAGCAAATCCATGCTTTCAGTCATATGCTATTCAGCAGACACACAGAAAAATCAGATGGTTCAATTCTGCAAGCTGCTGAGTGCTCTCAACACTCATATTAAAACATCCTTGTATTTCACAGATTTATGCTCAGGAAATGCAGATCAACATGAAAATAGGCATATAACAGGTAATTAATGTTGATCTCCTGAAGCTCCTCCTGCCTCTGTGAGTGACTCTTGTCTTCCTGCATCTCATCCCTTTGAAGACTGGCCCTAGTGGTGCCTTCCAATATGTCCAGTTTTGCATGCATGACTTCCACTGACGTTAATGAGGATTACGGATGTATGCTAAAGGCAGAACAGCCTTTCAAGTGTCAGAGAGCAATGCTGCTGTTCACCACTCCTTTTAACTTAATCAATCCACCACAAAGTGCTGGGAGTAAAAAGTAAAATTTTCAAGTAAAAGGAAAATTCCAGGTGGTTCCCATGTTGAAAATTCTTTGGGATTTTTCAGGACTGCAGATAGGATTGCCAGACTTTTGAACAATCACTCTTCAGGGTCAGATATATATGCTTGCAGCATGGAGGAAAACCAGCTGCTTTTGTATGGTACAAACAGAGGTTTCTTTCCTTCTTCCTGGTCCTCTGGGATAAATGGCACCCTGAATTCCTCTTAGGTGTAGTATTTGGATGATTTTCATCCAATAAATTGTTCACTGTTAAAAGATGATACTGCCCTAAAAGAAATTAGAGACCCAACAATTAGAGTTGTGAAGTATAGCACTGACTTTACAGTTTCACAGATATGTGTTTAATTCTGTATGAAAAGACTATACTTTGGACAGTAAGGGTTTTATTAATCATAAAAAATATTAGATCTCTACAGCTCTGATATTTAGATCTGAGAAAATAATCTAGTTTCTCTTTCTTGTCCTTCGAAGAAACAAACACTTCTTTGCTAAAATTCATCTCATGTCAAGGTGGACGTGTAAACAGCCCAGATGACTCATGCTGTAGAAATGCTAATTTCTCTCTACTGGCTATCAAGGGAACCTGGGCCAAATGGAAGTTGAGGTGGCATTCATCCATACCCCGAAAGGTTTTTAGGACTATAGGAAATAAACATTTTTTTGTCCCAGTGGAATGCTGTGACACAAAGAGCTCTAGTAATTTCTAGAGTGTGAGAAGGAGCAATTCCATCAGGGATGGTGCTCAGAGATGTGCCTAGTACAAACCTTCCCAGGACTGGATTATAGCTCTGGTTTTTTACTCCCAGAAAAGGCCTCAATAGGTTGATGAAATGTATTTGTCTTGTACTACTTGAGATGACTGAGGATATCCAAGAGATCCAAACACTGCTGATGCAGGATGGTAGTGGTCTCTTTCTTGCCTGCCTGGGATGGCAGCTGTAGGCTGAGGAAGACACCCTAAGATGACTTTATTGGCAATAAATATCAGTGAGCTATTCATTTGAGACCCTGTTCAATAGTCATTATCTAAGCAGTGGTCCATCTCACCTCTTTTCAATTAACTTTTCGTCCAAGTGGTGCTGACTACCTTGACCAGATTGTTATTAATTTTAAAGGGAGTTAAAAAATGCATGTGAAATACATGTGCACATGTAAGATATGTTTTACATGTGCATGTGAGGTTTTGAAATTAAATTGAATAAGTCTGGAACGTGTGGGATAATCCCTTTGCCTTAGCTTTAATGTCAGTTTCCATTTATGATGCTCTAGGATAACACACCTGGTCTCTTATTTCCTGTCAGAAAGGTCACACATCTTTTGAAACTCTTCTTCCTGCAGTATGTTGTCTTAGATGCCTGTGGATATCACAAATAGTGCTAGATCTTTATAAAAATGAGTCAAGTCACATATGTTTAGCTGGAGATGAATCCTGCCCTGTCCTCTACTTTAAAAGAGATACAGAAAAATTGCAGACATGGCAGAAATACCGAACTGTTTATTTTTGAATTAGAGAATATACAAAAGAACTTTATTTTCCAATCTAATTAGTTTATTGGAACCATGACCAAAGATAGATGTAATCATAGAATAAAAAAACTTTCAATAGATAGAAAATACCTTGTACTTCAAAGCAACTATAAAAATGGAAGAAGAATGAGCCAAGTAAAAGCAAAGAATTCACAGTTTTGGTTTAGATGTTAGGAAATGAATCTCTCTTGTTAACTAATGTGAAAAATCACCAAGAGAATGGATGAAGACTATGCTCCTTGAAGTCTTTAAATTATGACAGGATACTTTCCTGAAGTTATAATTTGCTGAAAGCAAAATTGTGAACTCAGTACAAGGGTAACTGAGGGAAGTTAGCTGGCATGTGGTAGGCTGGAGATTAGACTTAATGGCCTGCTGATCTCTTCTGGCACTAGGCACTACAAATTGTGCCAAAATAAGAAGAGTATGACATGAATTCAGCTGTGTTTGCTGCAAATTAATTATTTTTTTTCTCACCAGAAAATGGCAAGTAGGATTGACTTGGATAATCTTTAGATCACTTCCTTCCTCCCTCTTTCCATTAATTATGAGGAAATTGCAGAATTCTCAAAGGTGTTTGTTGTTTGCAGTTATTTGAACACTACACAGTCACATCTGTATTTGCTGTTAACATTCTTTCAAACCCTTCTTGTTGCCTTCTGTACCTTTTCCTTTGTTTATTCACCTGTTGCATAATATCCAACTCTCGGATTTGTGACTCTCTGGATAAATACTTCTTTCATGCTAGTTCTTTATGTCTAATACAGTGAAGAATTGATTTTTTTTTCCTTTTTCCTTTTTTTTTTCTTTTTCTTTTTTTTTTTTTGGTAACAGAACTTTCATTAATAATAGTAACTCAATTCTTTTCTTTCAAAGTAATTCTTCAGCAAATTGGAGAGTGTGTATGAAGATTATTCACAAACAATTGATTGATGATGAAATCCTCTATGTGCCATTCAGCTGTGTTAATGAGTGCTGAAAAAGAACCTCCATTAGCAGATGAAATATGCAGCTTTGTCTCTTTTCTCAGACTGTTAATTTCTTATTCACTGATGCTAGTGGGAAATTATGTTACATCCCCCTAAAATGTTTATCTTACAAGATTTTTTATTTAGGTGCCTCAGCCTGCATTTATCACCACAGCAGCAAGAGAAACTGCAGAGTGCCCCTTAAGTGTGGTACTGAGGGTGAATTCATGTTGCCTTTTTGGTATCACTTTTTTTCTCATATGAGTCCCCACTGCTCACTTTGGTTTGTCCTGAGGTGCAGCAGCTGGTTGCTTTGTTAAAGAAACTCAAATATGAGTTTAGGTGTTTGCACTGAAGATGGTACAAAGATCTGTCTAGAAAATTCCATGGTATTTATACTCCCAAAGATATCATCATCAGTGAGATTTTCAGAAACATCAAGGGTTCTGGATCCAATGAAATAAATATGGAACATGAAATCTGCTCTCTACAGACAGAATGAACAATTTCCTCATTTATCTTTTACACATGCCCCTGTAGTATTTAAGCACTCTGAAAATGTTAACTCTTCTTCATATTCCTGTGGGGAAAAAGATAGTACTATTCCTATTCTTCTGCCAGTCAGGAAGAGGAAGCACTGAATAAGTTTCTGAAAGCCATTTAAAAAGTCCTGACTGATTTATTTTTAAGAAATTTTGCATTTCTGTTTCAGTTAAGCCAAATGATTGCATCCCTAACTTTTGAGTGATCAGTTCTGCAATGGCACTTTCCCCCCTTCTTCGGGAGAGATTTGCTTTTAAACTACAACCCAGCAACATCCAGACCTGTCCCCTTATACCTATTCCATGTTGTATGTCTTGTTGCCCTGGCCAGTTTCATTTTTTTTTATTCTCTCAACTCAACCAATCCATCTTTATCCTTTCTTTTATATCACATTCTCTGGTCTTGTATGTTATATCCACTGTTGCTATATCAGTCTTCCTCTTATCAAGGCTGAATCCTCTAATCATAGTCTCCAGACTGATTCTTTGTCTCATTCTACTCTTTTTTGCCTTATTGTACTTTTTCTGTTGTTCTGCTGCTGCTCTTAGTGTTTTCTAGTTTGTGCAGCTGAAGAATCATTGAAGACTCATAAGACACAATAGCCCTGCAGCCATTTCCTCTGGATGACTTTAGAGGGAAAATTGCCATAATTTCAGTGAATCCTTCACTCCCTCAATGTACACAGAGCCATCATAGTTATTTGTAGGGAAGCTTCAGTATGTCTGTGGTGAACACTCATTTTTTCCCCCCCAGGCTGATTGCTGACTTGTGGATTTCCACTGTGGTGGTAGAAGATGCAGTTCTGGTCTCACAATCACTGCAAAAAAGTAAGTGCTGGATGGAAGCACTAGACTAGCATAGCTTTTTTTTTTTTTTTTTTTTTTTAAATAACTACGAAGGTCGCAGACTTTTTTTCCAAATAAGCAAAAAAAAGTATATCTCATATCTACTCTTATTCTGGCTTAATTCCAGAGAATTTACCAAATGCATTAATTTCACTTAAATGACTGAAATTTTGGCAACTAAATATATTCACTTAACTAATATAAACTAATTTTGGTAAAGTTCTCAGCTAGATTCTGTGAACAAAATCTTGAGATGGAAACTGCTGAGGAACCTTACTAATAGTCATTGTCAGCAGTCCTGTCTATAACTTGGTGTATGCAGAAAATCTGCTTGACTTGCACCTAAACCTGCAAGGCTCTTTGGAGACAGTAGCCACAACCATTATCTGGCATTTGGCATAGTGGGAAATATCCTGACTGAAATATTTTCACAGGTCTTTAAATATGAAAGACTACAAACTGTTGAGGTAGAATAGTTTAAAATACATAGTAATAGAAAAAAAAAAATCTGCAAGCAGTAGAATGCAAAAACATTATGTGTCCCTACCCACTCTGCATCAAATGTGGATAAAAATGACTTGTTCTCATCACAATACAGGGAAATTAAAAAAACACATGTTCTCTGCTTCAGATCTACTTGCCGAGTTGTGCTATGCAGAATGGATTGTTCAAAGCATGTTTTAAAACCCGTGAGAGCAATGATTCTTTGTTAAGAAGACTGATATATCTGGCATCATTGGCAAGCCCTTTCACACTTAGTGTGCTGAAAATTTCACCATCTGCTTTGGCTCAGCTGAGTAGGCAACATTTCTGATACCTGGGACCTTTCCCTGGGAGTCCATACAACTAAGTAAGAAGATGGTTTCTGTGTCATACATTTAATTTGGGTCCTTATATAGCCATTTATTTTGTTCTTAAGATAAGCTAGAAATGAAATCTCCTTCACAATGGGTGTGAAAGACACACAGTAGATCTGATTTGCCAAAACCAGATCTAAATTTAGTAAAAAAAAAAAATCCTATGAAAAAATGAAACTAAATATTCCACATCCTACTGTGTTGCAGAGTTTTTGCACACACCAAGTTTAAACCTGAATCTTCCAATTTATAACAACAGAAAAGAGTGAGCATGAGCCATAGGCTACTTGACAGTCTTCTCCCTGCTCCAGGAGAATCTAGTCTCATTTCCTTTACATACATGTTGTTCAAACATCCATAGGTGTTTGAAATAAGGTGTAAGGTGCAGACATCTATCTCCAGGAGCCAGTGTTTCCCATTAAACTTGACACCATTAAACGTGGGAGCTCAGTTTGAAGCCAAAGTGCTAACATGCAAATAGCCACAAGTGGATCCTAATTTTTTTTTAAGCCAGTAGCTCTGAGCCTTATACCTGTAGATGGAAGTAACAAAACAGGTACTGAAGGAGAGCTAAATGTTTCTGAAAGGCAGCTGGAGGTCAGTCCAAACAGGCTTCAACTCTTTTGAGTGTGTTAATCCAACCTATTCCTTATTCACTGAGTGGTGTATCTGTCAATTCAAGTCTCTCCCTTTAGTGCCAAGGATGTTGTGCGGGGTAGTGGATAACTAAAATAATTTCCAATGTCCTGTGGAGTCTCTAGCTGTCTCCAGAAGGCACATGTTTCATGTAGACTATGCCAGCCCCAAAGGGTTTTCAGGTATCTGAGGGTCCCTAAAATGTTGTTAGAGGATTCTGCGAAATATTTAAAATGGAAAGAAAACATAGAAAAAGTACATTCAGTTACCTTTTGATATGTCTTGTCTCTTTTTTCTTCAAGAATTAACATGACCCTCACCAGCAACTGGCTACCAAAAGAAGATATTAATTCAAAGTGCAATTTACAAATATTCTGTAGTTTTAAATATATTTATGATGATTTTTATATAAAGGATAGTCCATAAAGAACTGGTCAGGGTCCCACAGTGTATTTCAGAAATAAAGATGCCAGAGAAGGGACTTATTTCACCTTCAGAACCTTCAGATGTATTTGGGCCTCATAGTTTCATCAGTGTTGTTGCCTTGGCCACAGTAGGGATGTCTGTAACGTTTTAGTCTTCTGCTCTTAGATAGAGAATGCTGTTGCTACTGAGGTGGGTGAAAAAGGCACAGTATAAGGCCGCTTCTACCCAAAAGATACTGTGGAAAGAATTACCAACAGACTTCTCTTCATCCTTCAGCAGTCCCTGTATTGTCCTTGGATATGTTGGGACATACTATGCTGTGGGAAGACTAATTGTGTCTGCACAGATTTTATTTGGCTTTTTATTTGCTCTGTAAACTGCTTCTTCCTTTTACTGGTATTCCTTGGCTTTCCTCAACCCACTCTTTTTCCCTTCCTTTGGCTTGGTGGCATCACACACTGCAAACACAGAAGAAGGAAATAAAATGGACAGCTACACTCATGATGCCTTAAGGAAGCTTAAGGGAGGACATACAGCATTCACATTCATAGCAAGAAGGCAAGGAAAATGTGAGAAAAATGTTTACACCCGATGAGAATTTCCTGAAATAGTTTTGTCCTGTGCTGACAGAAAAGGGGCCACAGACAGGCAGCCTTTGCTATTCCTCTGGCTGCTGTGGGAACAGGTATTTGCATATTCACCTTCAGGATGGGCAAATATCACACTCTGTGAGTCACTCCTTGCAGTGTCCCCCATGGAGCTCTTGTTCTGCACAAAAACAGGTTTGTTTTTCCTGCAAGTCAAAATGTATTACAAATGAATAATAGGAAGAAAGAAACAAACCCAACAACAGTAACAACAGCTAAAAAATCCCAAACCAAAACATTCATCTCTTTGTATTTTTAGTTCAGCCAAACTGGAGACTCATCAGATAAATTATAATTTTTCCTTCAAAAGGTTTGATCTTGCAGACTTCTTTTACAAAGCCTTTTCCATTATAGCCTTCTCCAACAGCTGGCATCTCATTCTACTGTTAACAGTTCCAATTAGGGTAATCATTCAAAAACTGTTCCAGAAAAAGACACACTGAAAACAACTGCTTTATCTCTTTCAGGTATTTCTCCTTTTGCATAAATACTTAAGCAATTTAATTTTGCCTGAGTGCTTTCTCAAAGGAGAGTTCTCTTGAATGAGGACAACCATAAATCAATATAACCTGGCTTTCTTTGGTAGCCTCTTATTTTTAGTGCTCACTATAATGAGATATAGCTGAATTATGTTAACAGTGATTTTTATTATTATACTTCTCTCTAAAGCATCTGTTGGCATGGTAGATGGTCATTCTACAATGTTAAAATAAATCAGCAAAATCCTATGAAGAAGAGTCCTCTCTTCTCTCTCTTATTGTCTCCAGTTCATAATTTTATACTTTTGAGATAACACTGGATGTATGAAGTGATGTGTTGAGTAACCCATTGCATGGTTTATTACAAAAAACCCCCACAAAACACCAAGAAATGAAAATAATTATATTAATGTATTGTTCTCTACAAATACAAAATCTGAGCTCTGGGAATATAAATGTCATTGTAGTAGCCCTTCCCAAGAGAAGACATGGTTATTGAGTCAATTCTAAAATTGGGTGAGAGCTCTCCAGTCAAAATTTATGGTGTGAGAAACAGTTAAAACACCAAGAGAGCCTGACCAAAATGTTTTGGTCTCCTGTATCATGAAAATGTTAATTAAGAAGTGAATCTCTAAAAAGATAATTTTTGGCTGTTCATAACACACCAGGAGATAAAGATACCAGAAATCTAGAGACGTGCTTGCTAATTAAGGAGTTAAAATGAAGGAACACATTTTATCTAGGTCCAGCAAGCCCAGACGAAAGGCTTCCATCCATTAGTAGGGATATTATTTACAAAACCTGATTTAACACAATGGGTTGGGTCCATAAGTACTGATTTGTTCTCTACCCTTTAGCCCAAAGAATCATTACTTTTTTGCATTTCTACAGAACCTTGTGGTTTAGCTCTGTGCATCATCATAAACCTGGTGATAAACTAAAGTGAGTGTGGAAGGCACACGTAGACCTCACCTGTTCTCAGAACCAGGCTTTGCTATAGTTGAGCAAACCTTGGAAATACAGGCCAAGCAATCTCACCTTCACACCCAGCAAGCTCATGAAACAGGATAATGAAAAAATCCTCCCGGTAACCTTGCTAAGGCACATGTGAAATAAGGCAGTGACTGATGACAGCCAACAAGGCCCAGCTGAGGACAAGTCATGCCTGACTAATGTGGTGGCCTTCTGTGAGGGGATTACAGAGCTGGTGGGTAAGGGAAGGACTTGACACCATGTACATGAACTTGTGCAAAGCATTTGACACTGCCCCACACAAGATCCTTGCCTCTAAACTGAAGAAAATTGGATTTGACAGACAGACCACATAGTGAGTGAGGAAGTGTCTGGATGGTGGCACCCGAAGGGTTGTGGTCAGTGGCTCAGTGACCAAGTGGGGACAGTGAGGACTGCCATCCCCAGGGTCGGTACTGGGACCGGTGCTGTTCGACATCCCTGTCACTGACATGGAGAGAGGGACTGAGGCACCCTCAGCAGGTCTGCTGGTGACACTGAGCTGTGAGGTGCAGGTGACAGCTGGAGGGAAGGGATGCCATCCTGAGGAGCCTGGACAGGCTGGAGATGTGGGACTGTGGGAACCTCATGACGTTCAGGAAGGCCAAGCACAAATCCTGCACCTGGGTCAGGGTGATGTCAAACAAGAAAACAGTCTGGGCAGGGAATGGATTGAGAGCAGCCCTGAGGAGAAGGATTTGGGTGTATGTGGGTGGTCAACATCACCCAGCAATGTCCACTTGCAGGCCAGAAAGCCAACTGTGTCCTGGGCTGCATCAAAAGCTCTTTGGCCAACAGGTTGAGGGAGGGGATTCTGCCCTTCTACTCTGCTCTCATGAGATCCCACCTGGAGTTCTGCATCCAGCTCTGGAGCCCACAACATCACAAGGAGATAGACCTGTTGGAGAGTGTTCAAAGGAGGTCATGAAGATGATCAGAGGGCAGGAGTATCTCTCCTATGAAGACGGGATGAGACAATTGGGTCTGTTCAGCCTTGAGAGGAGAATTTGAGCAACCTGGTCAGATTGAATCTGTCCATATGAGTATGGGAAAGGAGTTGAACTAGATGACTACCCCTTCCAACCCAAACAGCTCTATGATTCTGTGATTCCTTGATTCCGTGATTTACCATTCCCAATATATTTGTGCATAATCTGTTTCTGAAAACCTCCAACAATAAATATAAAGGACTGAAATGAATATTCAAGGCAAACCTTCCCAGAAGGTTGAAGTACATTTTTAGAGCTCACCACTCTTAAACAACCTTCTCTCAGATCCCACAGCTAAAGAGCTCTTGCTAACAGGTTTGCCACTTGCCAATCAGTCAGCAGATTGAAATTAGTGTCAGAGGAGCAGCAGACATAAGGGGGTCACACGGTTCTCCTCTCCTGCTCTACAAGTTATAAACACAAAAAGTTTCCTATTTCAGAACATTTAACAGGATTTTAAGACACTGTTGCTGACACACATAGCTGCTGCCTCACTCTTACCGCATCTGGGAGAGATGATGTGTCAGAAAAATATGGAAGAGTAAGGGGAATTTCAGAGTATTATGAGTAGTCACTGTCCTAATTTATATATTATTTTGCCCTTGTGCTCATTTCAAACTCTCTCCTTCTAATAAAAACATGCACAAATTAGACATTATAAAGTCAAATGAGTCCTTTAAATGCTGCTTTGTGACAAACACTCTGAACCATGGCTGTATAGCAATTCTAAGGGTTTACAGAAAAAGTTCTCTAGGGATGCAAAAGCATCATAGCAGTTATCCATGTGCTATGTAAACTTTTTGGCTCCCATAGAGCACTACACCTCCAAAAGTACCTGTGAGTTATTGAACAATGGGCAGAAAAGCAACTTTCAATAGAGAACAAATTACTTTTTTTAATTTCATTTCGAATTTTTGGAAATATGGAAAGAAAAATCAGTAATAATAAATGGACCTTAAAAAGAGCAATGATTAACATCTCTGTGGTTCTGGTATTTGAGATTGATACATTTTAAAAATTTCTGATCTTTTTCATTAGACTCTCCTACCCCTTTCCACAGACACAGATGAAGTTTCTTTTTACAGTAATATGCAGCAGCACAAGCATTGCTAAGTCAATCACAGGTTCTCCAATTACTAGAACCTGTCAAGTCTAGCAGACATCAGTTGATGCTTGAAGACATCAGTGCTGTTATTTATATCACTGCTCACTAGACTTGTATAATTTGGTTATGCTAAAGACAGGAATCTACATTTTTTTCCTCAGTACAATAGTGCAACAGTACTAATAGAATTCGTGAAGAAGCTTCTCATTGTTGTGAACATAAAAAATTTATATACACCTTGCAGGTCTATCTGAGAGGCTATAGTATAAAAGGGCAAATTTTACTTGGAATATTTGGTGGCTTATTCAGGTTAAAAGTCTTACTCACAAAACAGTCTTTTGAATAGGTATGTGTTCCCGGGTCAATTCAAAGATTAGAACAAACCTACATAAGGACAAACAAATGAGCAAATGCAATTAGCCCAGAAAAGGTACTAGAAAAACAAGACAGTACAATGAAAAGAGAATATATAATCTGACATATCTGGACTGCCTTGATCTTATGCCTTGATACATTGAAATAAGAATGGGGAAAGAGATCTGTTGAAGGTAGCCCCTAAGCTAATGCCAACAAATGTGCACTGCTCAGAAAGTCATCTGGGAACAGCCACACACTGGCTGCTTTGTTCTAAATAAATCTTCACCTAGATCAACTCCCAGTGGGAGACTCCTGCTGAGATCAAGGATATATTGATCAGGCATCTTGGTGATAAATCTAAATTTCAGAAGCTGGGTTTTTGCCTATCCTGTGGAGTCTTTGAGGAAAGAAATGGGGAAGGAACATACAGAAGCCTTGGTTATGATCTCCATGAGTTGTCTGAAAGTGTTTATTTCCACCATTCTTCAAATTAATGACCAGCAGCAGTATGAAAACCCATAAAGCCAAAATCCAGATGAAAGGAGACAACCCAAAAAATTTAGATAAAAAATGCCTTCATATATACATAACATGTGTTAAAATGGCAAGGTTTTTTTAAAGGAAAAGGGCAAAGAATTATTTTAAGCTCTTATCCCTGGACCTTGTTTTTTTCCATATTTGTAGTCTGAAACAATATCTACAAAGATGCTCATCTGCAGAAACTATTTTCATATACCTCAGCCTGAAATAAAAATACTGTCATACATCCCATACACAATGTCAGTGACCAGCTAGAAGTGCAAAAGTAGTCTTGGGACCTCTGCAAACCATTCAACTCTGACCTAATGAGAAAAGACATGGTTTACACCTACACCCAAATATCTGCTTTTCTGTTCACAGCTTGGGAACATTGCTCTTTCTGCACTTCTTCATATGCTGGCTTGGCACACAGGTGTTGACATTGCTGTCTTATACTGCCTGAAGATTGTCTTCACCAAACATCCTCACACAGAATGGCAAGAGCAATGCATGAGCATTAAAACAACTTCCTTTTCAACACCATGGAGGATGATGGTTTATGAACAAATCAGGTACCAGATTCACTCCTACAGAAGCATATGCATATTATATTCTGGTTTTCAGTGACTATTTCCATAGAGATAATTGATGTTGCTCTAATACATGATGGAAAGATTTGTCTGCATTAAAATGTATGCTGTAGATTTTCAAGGAACTCCTAAACTCTTTCAGCCTTGAAAAAAATCATATAATACCATCTATAACTTCAGATGTTGATGAACACAACTCGCAGATGTAAATATGAGACTTGTGAAGTGCTGAGATATTAAACCTAGAGCCCTGTGGTTAATTTAAGACAGAAAGTACAATAAATATGCTTTTCTATGCTCTCCTTTCAGAAGAGGAAAATATCGGATGTACTGCAAATAGTTCAAACTACTATAAAAAAGGCTAATAACAGTGAAGTATTTTTTTCTTCAGCTTGTTTTGAACAAGAAAGGTTATTACAAAGAAGATAGGCAGAAGTAGCCTTTCTAGTACCACATTATTAATTGGCAGAATCTGCCCCTTCAAATCACTGTAGATTGGCTGTTGGTAGTCTGAGGGGAAAAAAGGATAAATTTATTAGCAGTATCATATGAAGTACAATTGGTCTTCTGAAAGAGGCTTTCCAGTTTTTTGGTAGGACCTTGGACACATCATCCTTCAGCTTTCTGTGATGTGTTTTAATTACATAAATAACGGATGCATGTGTGAAATTTATTGCATATGTTTAAGAGTGCCTTGAGATTTGTGAGTTGCAAATAAATATTATGTGATGAATCTAAATTCTCTGAAAGGACCATAATTACTTTACACATATGGATAAGAATCTTCACCACCACTCCAATCTACCCCCTCCCAAAATAAACTCAAATTCTTCAGAAAGCACAGCCCATTTTCAAATAAATAAGAAATATTCAATAGTCCTTGAAAACAAGGACTGGGATTTACATGGTGTTTGAAAGAATTTGTCTCCACATATGCTTGTCATCTCCCTTCAGAGAACCTATACAAGATATAATGGAAACAATACTGAGGGTGATTGAAATGCTAGAGTATCTGTCAGTGGATCACCTTATGACAGAAAGTGATAAGCCTCCTGATGCTGAAGTGATGAATGTGCCTGAATGTGGATGCTATGCTCGTGTGAGACAGCTGAAAAGCACAAATACGAACAACTAGACATGAGGACATGCCTCTGGGGAGATCCCACTGGTTTCTGTAGTACTTGACTGATTCTAGAAAGTAGAACATTTTTACCATCAAGGAAGATAAGTGTGTCTTATCAATACAGCTCCATGGCTCAGAAGAAGAGCAGCTGGGATGCAGGGAAGCGTCAATCTTATCTAAGTATCAAATGTGATCTTTTGTATATGTTCTACTTGCAAATGATCTTTCCTTTCTGTACCTTCAAAATTTTCATAATGCATTTGGAGTGCTCTGTAACTGAGTGGTAATAGAAATGCAAGTTGCCATTGGCTTATTCAAACAAAAATTGCATACACTGAAGTCAATAAAATTACCAAAGTACAGATTACTTCATTTGGAGAAAGGAAGCACAGGGTTCCTGCTTGTAGTCACAAACATACAGTGTACAAGTAGGGTTTTATTTATGAAGTGTGAAGGTCTAATGCAGACAAACATGCTTACATAGCTAACTGGAAATCCATAAGGGAGGAAATCCATATTTTATATATGGTGAAAGGGGGGACATTGATGTAAAATATGAAAATATATTTCCCAAGCTTAGTGAATCAAAAGCCCATAATATATCTTCCTTCTAAATGTTTTTCAAAGCTTTGGAAGAGCCTCGAACACTGGTTTTATTAAGCTATTTCACAGGATGCACACACAAAATTATGCAACAAAAGTATTCAAAAATTTTAATGACAATAAATATGGTAAGGAAAAATCTAACAGTTGGACTCCCACAAGTATAAATATTAGTATATTGGAGATGGATGCAGAAATCTATATTACAAATGGATATAAATAAATTCATTTGTATTTCTTTGAGCAAGATGTTAGAGAAGGGAGCAATCCATATTATTGACCTGACTTTAATAATTTTTGCTTTAGATTATCCCAGTAAAACCACAAATCTCAGAAACACTTCACAATAAGATTTCTAACTTTTGGCTAAATATTCTGATCGATAGCTTCTTATATACCAAACAAACAAACCCACCACCTGCAGTAGTTGGGTCTCGAAAGGTAACAAGCATTTTCTCAGTTTCTAATAAATGAATAGGGTAGTATTGACTTGCTGGTCATTAGCATGTTTGAACAGACAAAGCTTATTCTTTGTTTACTGCTGCATCTTACTGCACACAAAAAGGCTAGAGCAAGGAGGGGGGCCAGGTGCCAGAATGGACAATGCTGATGAGGCAGCTATGAAAGATTGTCTCTCCTCTCAGGTGGATGGAGCAGAAACCAGGGCCCTCTTTCAGCTAATTCAGGACAGAGCTAAACAGGAGAGCAAGGAGAGAGGTGAGCATGAGATTGTGTCTGCACTGGTAGGTGAACAGGATGGTTCATGCAAAATAAAGCCATAAAAGAGGCATCTCTCGAATCAGTAGATACAAGCTTCTGTTCCTCTGCCAGGACACAAGCAAGTGGGGTTTCCAGCTGTTGCAGGAGCAGCATGAGGAATGAGAGGGCAACTGTGGGAACAGCAAAGGTGCATGCTGTGTCTACAGGGTTAGGGAAGGGGGAAGTCATAGAGGGAAGGAGGACAAACCTCTGGAATGACGGAGGGCCAGGACAGTATCTGATACAGCACCGTTCTTATTTCTTAGTTTGTGCTAAAGCTGCTGACAAAGCACCTCCATCATGTCAGTACACAAATCATGGCTGAGATCCTGACTGTCACTAGGACAGCCTCAGCTGTCTCCTAGAGACTGTCTATCAGATAACCTTCATGGACCTAGGGGAGAAGGTCCTTTCCCTAAATTCATTTCTAGCTAAAGGCAACCCTGCATGAATGACACCTCAGCATCTGGCACAGGCTGTGTGACCCTCACTAGATCTGTGCTTTCCAGCACAGATGGAATGCCTGATCTAGAGCCCACCTTGGATACTCACACTATCTTCAGGGGAGGCAGACATCAAGGAAGTTTTTACCTCATGTATTAGCTCAGCACTCTTAGCCAGGGCTGTGTCCAAAATTTACCACTGACATATCAGAAACAGAACTACCCAAGCAGGACCAAGGTGACCTTTTTCTATGCATAGCTATAGGGGTTGTTTTGTGCAAGTCTGATCTTGAGGGCAGACAGAGCGTAAATGAACGTTGTTTTGCCCCTTTCCGCCTGGGACCATTTTTCCTGCTCACTGCACACCACCGACTATTGCTCAGATATCTCCAAGAGTGAAAATCCCCTGTGGAAAGACTGAAAGTAGGATGCCAAGAGCATTTGGGGGTGAAAAAAACCCTAAAATTTAGAATTAAGTTCACTGGTTTAGTCACCATTCTTCCCTTCTTTAGTTCCCAGTATTGTCCCTAATCCATTTAGAGCTTCCCAAGTCATTCTCTGCACTCAGGGAGACAGGTTTCTCATCTGCTTGAACGATATTTTTCACCTTCTTGATGCTGATACACACCAGCTGCTCAATCTCTGCTCTCATATGCACTGATGGCAATTAATCAAAAGCAAAATTTAAAAATCACTTCCCCTTTTTTGCTCATTATCTTAAAAAAAAGTGTCTTACTGAGAATAACTATGAACAATTTCAGCTTGAAAAGTAACCCTTTCACAAAGTATAAGCCAATTCTGAACGTGACCTTTCAAATGGAAAGTTATGCAGCTTTAACCAGGCTACATGCTGGGTCCATAGAAAATTTCAAAGACATTTCTTTCAGTCTAGCCCATTTTTCCACCAGTCTGTTCCATGGTAAGTTTGGTTTCATATTTCTCTGATCTGCGCAGCAAACACTTTACATAGTTTAAAAATAGATCCATGAAGCTCCATCTATACTCTTTAGCACTGAAAGGAAAGCGAGTTAATAACCTATGTAACAGTCTAACAGCAGTGTACTCCTTGTGATGCTCTCATTGGAACAAATTCATTCCCACTGTAACTCCACTGACATTAACAGAGCTACCAGCTGAGATGAATTTGCCACATTTTTGTAAAGTGCTTTAGAATTTGATGTCATAATTCTCGAAAGACACCCTAGGAAAGATGTCTCTTTGCCTTTCTCGACGTGTGTTCATGCACATGCCAGTTTTCCCAGCTTCTTGTGTTCCTTACATTTCTTTTCACACTGTCTCCCAACACTCTTTGAGACTCTCCTGTTGAGCAGATATAATGCACCAGATACTCTTTGAAAATAACTGCCTTGAGGTAATTATAACTCTGTTTTGTTTTTCATATAAAAAGGTGAATTTAGCAGTCTGAAGACTTGAAATCTATTTCAAAGACCCTCATGAAAAATTGTCCATTTTTAAAATGGCTGTGTGTCCTGTTGCTCAAAATAGGTATTGTGACACAGGCTGCACTATAACACTATTTTTCAAATTGTTCATTGCTAAAATACTGATGATTTGAAATGAAATTATGGTATTACAGATCAGAAAACAACTGAAGCAGGTTAGAAGATTTTCGACAACCTTTATTTGCTAGAAAGGGCTGATTTTCTGGAACTGAGTACATTTGCAGAAAACTGGACAATTTCTGTATAAAACCTTCCACATTCTTTCAAACTCTCCAAGTTTGTGATTTAAATTCACCTTCCGAATTTTCACTGTGAGTAAATGCAGTACTTTTAAAGTTATTAGAACTAAGTAAACAATTGCAATAAAAGTAAAGATTGCAATTTTGGTTTTTATTTTTTTTTTAATTCCTGCATTTTCATTCTGATTTGGGAAAGGAAAATAAATAAAGAAAAACTAAGATGACTAAATTGTTTCCACACAGATTTTTAATTTTTTTTTTCTTTTTTCAATACAAGTTAGTGTTTAATCTTGTTTCTATCTGTGATTAGAAGCCACAGATTTTTGTTGTCTTTCTGACTGGCTGTGGTTGCAGCATATAGAATGTCTCCTCAAACAGCTGCAAAGGTCAGTAGCTTTTGAAATGCCACTTATTGCATGTTTTGTTTATTGCTTTTTTCCTATTAATTAGACCATTTGATGTGTAGCTGTGAAAATTATTTTGAAGACATAGTGTTCCTGCTAAATTACTAAATAATCATTTAGACTACTAGTGAGATCTCCTTTTTAGCCTCAGAGGATTGTATAGTAGTTTCCTTTAGCAACATGCCTGAAAACAGGCTATATATTTCATATACTGCAGGCCTGGAGCAAATATTTTCTGACACTATACAATAAATCATGTTTTCTTCAACAGCAAATAATAGAATTGTACAGTGCATTATATCTGCAGCAGCAACAAACAATTCATCATCTCTGACCTTTCCATAATGACAATAATTTGAAGAAAAGAGACTAATTTAAATTTTTATATAATGTTTAAAATTTAAGGACTAAATCTCCTTTATACTAGATCACTTCACACTGCTCAGGTAATAAAAAGTGTCCTTAAAGTGAACAAAAATGCAATTTTTTTTCAAGCTCTTACAAATCAACAGAGCAGACGTTTCTCAGAGGGCTTGGACCTAAATGTAGCTCAGGTGGATGCACCCAAACTAATTTTTAAATGACAAAATGGTAAGAAATAGAGTGTTGCCTGCAGGACCTGAGAACTTAGGGTTTGTACTTTGTAGTTCGCTGTGCTGTTTCAGTCATAAATCTTTGATAAAAAAATACCCTCATACTGAAAATGGGCTTCCTTTATCTCCTCACACATAATCTACATGTTTCTTTCATTATTCCTGGGAAGGGTGGGGGACTTTCAGCTGGCAGACAAACCAGAAAATTCCATGAAACTCCCTCCTTGGCAGTAAACCCAAGAAACCAGAGGTGCCAGTTGAAATCATACCACTCACTGCCAGTCCTTCCTGATGCACATCACCTTTCTGAAAGCTTGGGTTTGAAATGCGCACTGAAATGGCAGAGATTTTATCTCTTTCACATTTAATGTTTCTTTTTCCAAAGAAATTCCACCACATCCCCTCTACCATTAACTGGCCTCATCTTTTAATGGAAAGAGCCTTCATCCTGAACAACACATACGTGTCATGTTCTTTTGAGAAACTGTGGAGGGTCCCACAAAAATTTGTCATGATTGAGATTTTGTAGACTTCCAGTTTTATAAACAATTGCGTTCCTAATACATCCAGGAAAGTTGGAGCAATGTATCTCAGGATCTCCACATCTAAATGCATATTCAGGGTTAGCTACTGTGGGACTGGAAACATTAGAGTTGCTTCTGATCCTTAGAAATTACCTGTTTGATCCTGAAGTGAAAGGGCGATGACTGCTCTGCCCCTCACTGTAGGCACATCCAGTGCATCGTCTCACCCTGGACCTCATCTCACCCCACAAAAGAGCCACCAGTGAATAAGGGAGCAATCTGTGCCTTTTAGAACAGATTCAAAACTGTCTGATACTTAAGCAAAGTTTGAGGTCAAATTAGATGATTCCAACCATTAAAATAGAAAGAAATACTTCTGGCAGCCTGAATGAATTAATATTTTTCATGTGTCTTTTTAAGTCATCACCTCAGGATATTTTAAGGATGCTCTTTACAGATGGTGATACACATGGCCTTACCTCGATTAGCTCAAATTCTTTCAAGTACCCTACGCAAATAATGCCCAAACTACATCTGATGTCTGTAGCTTTTTCTCTAATGAAAGCTCAAATGCCTCTACTCCTCATTATTGTTCATGTCCCTGTGCAAAAGTTAGTTTCTTTGACTGTTATAGAAATAACCCCAGATACTGGAGCCAAATATTTAATTGTCTTTATTGTTGCAAGAAAACAGAGATCAAACCCACAGTTATTCAGAGAACTTTGCCACACAGAACATTCAAAAAAGAGAGAAGAAAAAGTCATCCTTGATTTTTGTATCTGTAAAATTATTTGGAATGTATACGATATAATTAAGACTGCTTAACAGCTTAAATTTCTTGGCTTTGCTTTTTGAGAATACTGTCTTCTGTGGACACGAGGTTACTGAAACGGCATACTAGTGAGGGAACAAAACAAAACAGATGGTGCATTAATAATGGAAGTATTAGAAAAAGGGTACTCTTCCAGATTTCAATGTATTCATTAATATATTTTAGACAATTTAATTGCTTCCTGAAACACTAATTGAAAGAGTTTCTTTTGCAAAAACCTAGTCTTGGTAATACAAACTAGGCACAGTGCCACAAAGAGCTTGAATGCTATAATAAGGAAATGAATAGAAGGGTTTTAACGTGTGCATGCTTATTTCTTTTAATGAAACATTTACAAAAGCATAGAAAACACCAGGAAAAGAAAGATTTACAAAGAGAAATCAGGTTTAAGAAGTAATGAATGCTTAGAACATGTGAAGAGTATTTTTGGTTTTTTAAAATCACCCCACATCAAGGGAATGTGAATTTGATTGATTGAGCAGGACAGCTTAACGTAGTTTAATTTTATCAACATTATACACTCCTAGACTTGTCATATCTATCAATCCAAGTAGAGGATGCTTTAAGATTTTCTTCTGATCATGTCTGCTTAAACTGCTTCAGTTTCTCTTTTAAATACCAGTGGGAAGATACGTTTTTCCTGATTTTGAACCTCCTCACCTGTTGCATGCTGGAAAATTTGAGTCAAACTTTCCTGTGATCAGTCTCTTATGCATCTCTAGGAGACTGAAGAGCAGACAGAAAGGGAGAAGAAAACAAACTAAATAAATATGCTGAAAAAAGGTGCTGCAGTCTGTCAAAGAGAATATATAAAGCAAAAGACCAACAAACATGCAGAGAAACCTGAAAGAAAAGATCAATAATAAAGAGAGAAAAAATCCAAACAGAAGAGCACACAGTTTCTATAGCAGCTACTTTTCAAGCTCTTGCAGGTTGGGCACAGCCAAAAGATGAAGAAGGTAGTATAAAGTAGTTTCTTTTGGGGGCTGTTTTGACAGTTACCCACAAAAAGTGTTTCCCACTCATACCATACTTGGGTGCAATTTTAATTCCCAGTTACCAAGGATCCACAGCTACTTACTGTGTTATTGTTTAGAAGTTTCACCTTTATCAGCAGCTGGAGGATGAGCACACATTCCAGCCTAGGCCAGACATGCTGCACAGGTTGAACCTGAGCTGGACAGAGGTGTTACAACCTGAATATCTCTGCCCTATGTAGGGAATAACTGCTCCCTTCTACCTGTCTGCTAAATTGTGCTCTTGGCAAACAATACATAAAAGCCATCACTGTTGATATTAGTCACACTATCACTGGGTTTTCACTTCCAACATTTTAATAAGGGGTAGCCAGACTCGAGTGTTTCTTCCCAACAGATACCATGGGTGACTTTCTTTGTTGAGGAAGTAAGGGATAGCTGAGGAAAATAGAGGAACATTTTTCTCTTATCTTGACTCATCTATGTTCAAAACCACATCTAAATGCAGACTCGTGCTTCAATAGACCCTGCCCATCCATTGATAGTGTGTTAATATAATGATATTGATTAGCTGTGGTACTTTTCTTAATTATGTAGTTACTAGTGAACAGCTCCCTTTATTGATATCATTATATCATTGCAAAAGTGCCTCATGTTATAACAGATGGCAGAACTATATGAAAAGGTAAGAGACAACCTGGACCTGCATCCTGTTCCTCAGATATCTGCATTCCTGTCTTCTTAAATATCATAAGATACTTGTGAAAATCTTATAAAAAAGTTTTTCTTGTTCATGAAAACAACTTATTACATCCTAAATATTCATACACATTTGACTATAAAATAATGATGCTTGTATATACGATAAAAAGTTTCTTTACATCAATTTTTTTTTTTGCTCGGGAGTAGAGATCAAAATCTATGTATACAATTATTTTTGAATTATACTATTCTAAAGTATTGCTGAAATAGTAAATAACAAAATGGGTGTTACATGTTACTGAAAAAATTAAGCATTTTTTATTTCCTAAGTTGAATGGCCTAGGTATGCTGGAGGAATTCTAACTAATGGAGTAGAAAACTACATTTTCTTTTCTTTTCAGTTTGTCTGAATACAGGAAGAGAACTTTCTAGACATCAAAAAGTACAATACATATAAAAAATTCAGGCCAGACCTGAAAGAGAATGGGGATGTGACACATCTAAATTACTGCATTCACAAAGTCCCTGTGGTAGCTCAAATTGGAACTGCTTAGTATCACAATGATTAAGGAAAACAAACAAAAAATAATCACACAAAAACCCCCTACCTAAATAAAGGCAATACCCTGAAATAGTACAATTATGCTGACCTTTTAAGAGATTTGGCGAAATGCCATTTTGAAATGTCTCTGAGGTTTGCAAAAGTTTAAACATAGAAATCTAGTTCCACTTTTTCTTTTGAAGGAGCTATTTTTTACAGATTTGTTTTCATCTAGTAGAATTATCATCTGTAAGTAAATCAAGGTAGAGAGTCATTAAAACCTGCACCACAGTTTAATTGCCCACAGTAGGCTACAAAATTACTGGCAATTTTAATATTTAATATCCGATTTTGTACCTATAGAAGCTAAGGGCTTATCTACCTCATCTAGAAGAAATTACAAAACGAATACAAAAACATGTCTATGCCCTCCAGAGCATTAGTAGCAGCTTGTTTTATGAATCATTACCACCCTTTCCAAATTACCGAAGAAGAAGCAGTACACTGACAAATGCAGCATTTTAAAATGATGGTAAAGAAATATAAAAGTTTATCTGTAAACATTTTTTCCCCTAGGTTCTTTAAGGACATTTGCTAGAGTTACATTTACAGTAAAGTCAAATCCTAGTTGAACCAGAAATTGAATTCCAAAGGAACGGCTGGTTCTTGCTGACTTGGAGCTCTCTCCATATGTGCTAAAAGCCAGCTAAACTGTGTTTTGGTTGTTTTTTGTTTGCTGGTTTGTTTTTTGTTCATTTGTTTGTTTGTTTTTTACTAAATATTGCAAAGTGTGAGGAATCTGGACTGTTGCAAATGGCCACATTTCATCTCAATAAGACAAATCCCAGTTAAGGGCCTCTCTTGGCTACTTAATTTGTAGGCATAGTCCCTGGAGTCTGACTAAGTGCCAAGTCTGATATTTGTGTGAAATGCCTTAAACCAGGCAGATAAATAAATAATGTATTTTGTATTCTAGCTCTTAAACTAAGCAAATTGAATGGGTTGGCTCCTAATAGTTTGAGTAACATGTGGAAGTTGTCTACTGGTTAATAGATAAGTGTTATGAAATGAGGAGACCACTGAAGAAGGCTACAGAATTGTGGCAGTAATAAACTGCTTGTCTAACATTGTTTTAGATAATGAGAGATCAGAAGAAGAGATGAATAAGAACAAAAAGCTGCCTGCATGCAGAAAAGAATGCCTCCACATAGTTATAGATACTCAAAATATTTCTGTAGTAGACCTGCTGAATAATAGTTATGTTTTCAGAATGTCATCATTATTTAAGGAGGTCTAAGTACACCCTATATGTGAATAGAGCACTGTGGTAAGCTAAAATAAAATGGAAGAATTGGAAATAACATTTCATAATAGCACTTCAAATGGAGAGAAGGAGAAAAGACATTTTAGCATTTCCTAGCATTTTAAAGCTGAGCTAGGTAATTCCTGATTGCTACTACTGACCTTCAGACACAAAAACTAGGTCAGTATGTGTTTGGAAAGAGGAAAATTTTCATGAAATGGCAGAGTTGCATGTACAACAGAAAATGCTAAAACTTCAAACTGCAGAAATTATTACAACTAAAAACTCAACATGTACACATTCAAATATATTTGCATAAAAATAAATAAGACTAAAGAAATAAGGTGAAAAAAGGAGCTCAGGTTATTATTGCTAATGCCACAAAAGTTCTATTATCTTTGGGTTTCTTAGTTTGTGATCTTTCCTCTTCTGTATGAAGTCTGCCATTCCTCTGTCTGTCTTTGTTACTGTAATCTGGATTGCTATGACGTTCCTTAACTTTCGGGAGCTTTTTAGTAATGCAGAAAATGTATCCTTCCGATTAAAAACTTGAGTTGTGCGTTTCTGATGGTATGAACTAGCTTTCTGTGAATTTTTGCCTTATGCTCACATTTTCTTATTCCCTGATAGAACATGACTTTAATTTAGATTGCATTTTGAGGATGTTTTATATGGAAGCTTGCGCATTAAAAAATCCTAAAAAAAAAATAAAAATAAAAAACCCGTAAAAAAATGAAGGATGAATATGTGTCCTGGATTAATTGACAAATTGGGTTAACTTCAGCTGAAAGCAACCATTTTCTCACCCCTGCAACCAGTGTCAAAATCACTGTAATCATCACCACTGCTTTGGTCAAAAATTCAGAAGACAGAACTACACAAGACGTTACAAAGAAACTTAATTCACCTCAGTCAGCCCAGCAGAGTTGACCATAAAGAGCTGATTTATTTAGCATTGTCTTTGTGCCTTCTAGTCTGTCTGTAATGATGATTGTAGTTTGCTGCATTGAAAAAAAATGTTGTTGTTTTTTGTTTGTTTTCAGTAAAATGAGAAATTAGGTTGTCATAAATTAAGATTGGAGATTAAAATATTAAGAAACAAAGACCTTTAAAATATCTTCTTTTATTAGCTAATCAAAAATTTCCTCTTTTTAATCCTCTGTTGAGGTTTTGTCATTGTAATTAATAAATGGGAAATGACTGAGTGACATATATTTTTGGCACTGCTTAGCCTTTTGAAGTGTTAATGGATCAATTTGGCTTTTCACATTTTTTATTGTGAGCCCAGTTGGGAAGAGGCAGAAAGCTTTGATAACAGTTTTACTAATTTTTAAATTAAAATTCTTTTATTCCAAAGAGAAAAATATTGACAATGTTAATAACTTGAAAGATATTAACTTCATTTTTAAAGAGAGGACAATTGAGACAGAGAAAAGGCTTAACTTGGAAACACTGCCTGGATTTAATGGCATTTTAAATATAACTTTAAGGATAACAAAAAGCTACAGGATCTGAAAAACCATATAAGCTATTGAAAGAATCCAAGAATGATAGCTCAGACAATTGAGTGTTTTTTCAAATATCTACAGAGAAATTTTTCTTGAGAATACGAAACAGATTAAATTGCAGTCTAAAGCTGATAGTCTTTTTCAGCTGATAACACATAAATAATTTTTCATGTATGGTAAGTCCCTTGTGGATACCTTATTTTAATTTAGATAGAACATAATGATACAGTTTAAAATCTCTCTCTGTCTCTCTGTATATATATACAGTCATATACAGAGATATAGGCAACAGAATAGACAGGCAGGCATTTCACACAGGAAACCTCCACTGCCATCTCACTTACAGCAGAACAGGGTGACACAGGTTACAGCCAAGAGCTGGGCTAAAAGGCTCATGTACCACAGCCTCCAGCAAGTTCTACAGTCATGGGTGATGATGTTTAATGATGAACTGGCTCAGAGAAAGCATCTCACTTGAAAATAAAATATTTCACATGGGAAATTTTGTTTACCTGAGAATTTCTGGTTTTCACCTTGTTATTTTCTTTCATGCAAAAATGAACAAAATACCTCAGGTACTGTTACTGTGGAATTCCTCCAGGAAAGGTATTCTTATTTTACTTAGCTTTAACCAGTTATGTTTGAAAAAAAGACCTCATGTCAAACAAGTTGAATATTCTTATTCTTCTCCTTCCTCCTCTTTTTATATTGAGGTTTCCCCACAACTAACAGAATAAAAGTTATAATTTGATTCACTCTGTCATATGCTTTGCTTTATAAAATATCTATTTACTGTACTTAAATTTCTGTTTATTGAACATATAGGTGTTTACTGTATCATATGTGAAAATCAGCACTAGTTTTTCCTCTATTTCAGGCATAATTAAAATGCTCTGAACACTGAGATACAAGAACTGAACAGTAGCTAAAGATATTAGTGTATTCTGTATTCTTACTGTTGGGGTTTTCTCCTGGGAATTTATTGGTTATTTCAGGAATATGGATATGAATGCTACTCTTGCTATCTCCTTTTCTTTTTGTGTCACTGGCTGTCTGACATTTGTACTGCTTTCATTTCCTTCCTTATGTCCTGGATTTATCTGTAAGTTGCTGTGATTTCTTTCAGTGGATTATGATGTGTTTGGAGTTCTGGCTCTTGGAACTTGGGACTCCAAGACCTCTTTTTATTTCAGGCTACTTCCTCACTGCAGCTGTCCATAGACAAATTGCTTCGTTTAGAGCTACCAAGGAACCAGTTTCAATCATCTGGGTGATTTCTTCCAGTCCCAGGTTTCAGTTTTCCAAGGCAGTATTTTAGTTTATCATTTTTTACTACCAGCTTTCAAAAATATTTCCTTTCTATAGTATAATTCTTTCTTCTCTTATACCCTGCTTATCAATATCCCAGTGATTTGTTATTTTTCAGCAGCTACAGCCCCTTTGTGTAGTATAATACATTATGTAGCAGGAGATTCTGTTCCTAGGAATTTTTTTGGGGGAGAAAGCAGCCATTAATTTTACAAATTACAATTAACAGTAATTGAGTGGTTCCCTCCACTTTACCTTTTCTCTTTTCTCCTGAACCTTGCAGAAAGTCAAACACCAGTTCTATTGGAAGGTCATATCAAATATATGAGTTTTGCTTTCAGAGATGGAAAGACTTGGAGCCATACAGACCTATAGTCTGTCAGTGGTATTTAATCTGAATTTTTTCACTGAAAATATTCTGTTGTATATAATTTTTTTCCTGATGTTGGCCAGACCTCTACATAGAGGTGGATAGCTGCAATTTTGGTTTTTTTTGCCCTCTATGCCTAATTTCTGTTACTCAGAGCTAGTTTTACCTGTCCCCTACAGTTATAAAATTATCTTAAATTAGATTGTTTCCAAAAAGACATTTTAAACGTTTATACTATACCAGTCTCCTCAGGACACTGAGGAAACAAGAAATTGCTCTCAATAAACTACTTTTTTTTCTTGAGGTATAATCAGTTTTGAACACACATAGTCCAACAATTGCACATAATTTAAAAACCCAAAGAAAAAAGAACCAGCAAAGAATGCACACTTCCATTGTCAATTTATATATTTGTGAAATAAAACACGCGAGTAGTTTACAAGGGACTTTATCAATGCTGTACTAGTTCAGATTGAAATCAGCATTTTTTCTAACTTAACAATTTAGGAACATTCACTTTTAAAGGAAAATAATGATGAAAATTGAAAAAGCAACAATAAATGCAAAACAATAATTCCTGAATGTCATTAGCTTTCTCTTTACTGACTAAAAGACAATTTTATGTTTTAGAGTCACAGGTTGATGTTGGATGCTGAAGTATTTGCTTTAAGATGGATTAATAACTTGGGAATCTGTGGCTTCATTTAACATAGTGGTAACCCTGGCTGATAAACTCCCCCAGGAAACGTCAGTTTTTGTTTATGCATATAGAGCAATAAAAATATGCAATTTGGTGTTCCCAAAATTTTCTATAATAGGGTGTGTGACATAATATATGCAATGTGATCCAATATCCCAAAGTTATATTTTAAACTGATACATTAAAAATAATTAATAAAAATCTATAATGTACTTGCTGACTTGAGTTCAGCAACTAGAAACTAAAAATCTGAAATGTTAAGAAAATAAAAAAATCAGTTGAAATTTCAAGAAAATAAAGGTCAATAAGATCAATACATAAACAAAGCCTGCCTGATCTTAGCTGTTCTTCCATTAGTGTAATCAGGACACAGCTCTAAAACATGCCAATATTCCCATGATTCTGCAAATCACAGTCATAGACATAACTACAAAAGCGTGAGAGTAATCCTGCTGGGTGTAACTGTATTAAAGGCTTGCTTAGTACTGAACTCTTTGGGATAGATTCAGAAGTATGTATATAGATATATAGCTATATACATATATATATATATATGTATATATATATATGTATGTATGCACACTTTGTAAAAGGAGTAGAGGAATCTTAGTAGGAACTGAGGGTCTAAAAAATAACTCAAATTCTTGACATTAATTTGTTTTGTGACTCTTGTGCTGCACATTAGGAATTTCCTTTGCCCAGTTCATACTATGGTGCCTTTTTCCCTACTTTTTATTTCCTACCATCAAGGCAGGCATTGTAAAAATAGCCCTAGCTTGCTGCTTCTGCTATAAAACACTGTGTCAAATGGAAACCAAATAAATATATCTGCTTTTATTCGCACCCTTCTTTTTAATTTTTTTAGTTGGTGTGCTGACACTATTATTTCAGCCAAAGTGACCTATTTTGATATAACTTAAATCCAATTCCCTTCCAATTTAGCTAAATTTATACAAAAGCATCCTTATTTTGAAATGAGTGTCCACAGAAAATCTCTACCCAAAATAGGAAAAGCTGTGATTTGCTACTGATACTGTTACTATAGTTCCACTCATGTTGTAGATGTATCCAAAGTCATTAAAAGTGGGTAATAGTGATGAATTGCACAAAAGAAGAATGCAGCTGACAGAGGCTTCAGGGGTTGCATTGCTCTTCTCCTCACTGGAACTTTCCATGGATGGAAAGTTTCACAATAAACTGGATTGGATTTCACCACATATTTATTTATTTGAAAAACAATATTAATCATTATTGATAAATAACTATTTTATTTTTTTTTGGTAGCAAGTGCATTGTCAAAAAACTTGACACTGCATTTGAGTAGAATAATTCCTGACTGATATAAAGTTCCTGATTTGTGACTCTCAAATATTATACATGGATTTCACAGTTATCTGAGTCCATGCAGAATAGGACAAAAAATATGTTATAGTAACCATACAATTCTGTCCTTTGAAGAATCACTAGCTGCTTTTTCCCATGACAATTAAATGTGTGAATTTAGAGAACCTGGAAAACCTTTAGTATTTGAATTTTTCTGCTGTTTCAAATATGATCCTTGCTACTTAGAAGCAAAGCTGAAGTAAAATATGCTATGGCATTATTTCAACCTAGTTGCTAAAATGGTTCAATTTATTTTTTCCTCAACAGATCCTATTTTTGATTCATTATTGGAATTCCAATAATTGATTACTGCAAGTTCAAGATTTATCTGCAAGCAAAGATTTCTGTTAAGGTCCTTAGAATCTCTTTATGTGTCTAAAGGGTGTCTCTGGGATAAATATTCTTAGATTTCAAGTTTCAGAGATGGGTTCCGAGCTAGGAATCAATGAGAAGGAGGTGTGCATTTCATGTTACTTCAAGTAAAGCCTCATGGATGCAGCAGTCAATGAAGCTGAACAGAAGCACCATTAGACTTGCTTATAATGATGGATGAAGAAATAAACTGTATGGTGGATACCCCTGATCTATGGTACAAGTAAATAGAATAAAAGGCAAAAAAGTCAAATGCTTTCATATTAGAATAACACATACACATACACACAGAAAAATTAAAAAAAAACCATGAAAATGAAAGTTTAAAAAGGAAAAAAGAAAAGAAGAAAAAAAACCAGATAACGAAATAATCAGAAGACCCAGTAGGGAGTATCAAGATAGGGTATTAAATTGGGTGTAGAAAACTGTACTCGTAAGATTATGTGAAGGCAGGGATTTGAGGATCAAAAGAAGTAGAGTTAAATGGCTCAAATGCTTTCACTTGATTCTGAACCGACTCAGCACGAGCAGCTTGCGACATTCCGTCTGCCAATCTTCCCTGGATATGTGCATTGTCTTCCTAAAGCCCTCATTGTGATCTTTGTGAAAGAAATTCACATACTAATGATGTCCCTTAGTGTACCTTATGAAACATTCAAAATGGACTCTTATGGATATGGAGTTTAACAGGGAGCAACTAATTGTTTATGCTGGGCTAGCCTGAGGGGGTTTCATTTTAAATCTTTAAAATTATAAGACCTGAATTTCCAGGGTAAAGCTTCTATAATAGATTATTCAATAGCATATAGATAGTCAGTGAGAATCATATTGTGCATTTTCTTATATATAAAAAAATATATATGAAACCCTCTATAGACTATATTATACTTATTTATGAGGTTGAAGTCTGACTATGAAAATAGTACAGAAAAAAAGCCCCATCAGACAGCCACCCTACCTGCTGACATACTAGAATGCCTGTTGTGCCACCTTCCAAGCTGCTGTTTTATTAATGATCTTGAAACAGAAATAGTAGGGCATGAAGAAGAGTTAAAATGACTTACTGATACGTCACAGACATTTGCCAAGAAAATGAAATACACTGAGAGGAAAAAGCACCAGGGAGGCCAATGAGGAACCAAATGTTCCATATTCTGATTTTTCTGACCTTCGCCTTCCTGAGCTCTAAAGAGAAACAAAGCTGCCTTGCTTGTGCTGGGCAAACTTGGTATCTGTAAACTCCAGAGCTCTGTAGAATATGTACACAGTTATATTTTACACATGTATAAGGTAATATTTTATTCCTTTAATTAAAAATTAATATCCTTTAAATCAAATGCATCTTTTGTTTTGTTATAAGGAAAAACAGCAGCATGGATACTCTGAATTACCTCACACTCATCAGTGCTTCATGCTGATTTCTTTGCATTTCTAGTAACAATCTTTTAGACAGGAAAGAATTAGGAAATGCTGATGTTGAAGTCAGTCACAACAGAAGAAACAAGACATGTAAACAATTGTATAGTTTCAAGTAATGGACAATATTTTTAATATTTTTTTGTCCATGATGATCCTGGTAAGCCTAGTTCTGTGGCTTTTTCCAGTTGTAGTAGTTTTGGTTTGCCAATCCGAATCACAGCACCAATGAATGTGGTGGGTTGAGTGCTGGCAAAATGCCAGTGCACCCACTAAAATGATTTACTCATTTTCTGCTGTGAGGTAATAATTAGGAGGAGATCAAAGCAGGCTCAAAGCTTTCAAATGTATAAAGAAATCTTTATTAACAGAATTTAAAGAAAAATAATAACAAATGAGAATAAACCTTCAGAACACTTCTCTTCCCAACACTTCTTTCAATTCCCATTGACAATATAAAGAGACGAAACCTGGTATTGTCAGTCAGTTTATCACTTCTTAAATGACCTTTCTTCAATACACTTAAGGAGAGAAGTTTCTCTATGCTATGAAGACCTTTCCACAAGAAACAGTTTTCTTGTGGTTTTAATCTTCATGAAAAGCAGACACCTGGAAATCTATGATTGTAAAGTCCCTCCCATGTTTTGTTGTCTTCCTACAACTACCAAACATAGGTCATCTCAGCTTATTGACATGCAATTTTAAGGATGAACTGTTCTAGCATAGAAATTCTCTTCATCCATCTCTAGGAACAGAGGTTTTCTTCTTCTATCCCTGGGACAAGGTTTCTCATTTCTCTCATCTCTCTCTATTCAAGCTTCTCATCAAATCATAACTACTTTGACATCTGCTTTCTTCAGCACTGGTGCTGTTGCTCATGGCTGTGGTCAGACTGCTGAACCAAATGTATTCCATGACTTACAGGGAAAAGGAATCTGATGTATCAACTATATCTTCACCATAGCTTTACAAGAGATTTTCAGCCCAAAACTGAGGCATCTCCTCATTCTCCTCTCATCTAGGCTTTGGCTCTCCTTTCTTCACAGTGTCTCTATGTTGTTCTCTTCACGTGCCTTCAGCTTTCCTTTACTCTGATTCAGGAGAAGTGGTGCCCACAGATCTATCTGCTTTGAAATGTAGTTTTACAGCACTGAAAGAGTGGTCATACCGGGTCCTTGCCTTAGGAAATGGCCTTTCACTGTTGGTCGCATACATGATCGCTGCTGCGTGGCGGCTGTGGAGCTGCTCAGGGTGTTGATTTTGGCTCCTACTGGTTATGGGCTGAGCCAGAATGGCAGTGGCCACTCTGGCTCCTTGCCAGTTTTCTGGCCCCTGCTGTGTTCAATTCTAGCCGTGGGATTGTTTTCCTTCACAGGCTGCAGAGCTGCCTCTGCGTTTTGCTGCATGATTTCCCATGGCACCAGCAGGATGGCTCAGTGGCTCATGGCCAGAGCTGGGCACAGGCTCAGTGGCAGTAGGAGTTTTCGGCACTGCAGCCCAGCCAGCATGGCCCAGCCTGGAGCCCAGCAGAGCCAGCCCAGGTTCCTTCCCCCTACCCCCATCCCAGCAGCCAAAAGGGCCCAGCCCAACTTCACCACAAAAAACAGCAAGTAAAAAGAAAACTTTCCCCAGATTTTCCTCTCTTAAATGGTTTATAGAGGCATGTCCAGCTTCTTTAATTGGTTCAGTTAGGCATGAAGGAAGTTTTAAGTTTTCTATGGAGATGGTCACTTCCATGGTTGACCTTTTCTCCTTACCAAAAATCTAATTAAGGCAAACCCAGGACGCTGGGTAATAACCTTCCTGTATTATGTCACATCACACTGTATAATAGTTCTGTGTCTTTGACAAGGATCCTCTGATGCTGAATTGAGTTCTATTTTTCCAGCAGCATGGCAAATGAAGATTTCCTTCCATTGCAAAAAAGCAGTGTTATCAACTGATTTCCTACACCAACGCTGGTCAACTTGAGTCTGTGGGGATGCAATTTTCACCAGAATCTCTGTGGGGATGGAGGCATTCAGGATGAATCTAGAGGAGGACTTCTGTACATGTACTTTGACCATTTGATATCTAAAGAAACTAAGAGAAAACATGAACTGGACAGATTTTCTCAAGTGTCTGAATTGATGAAATTGTCCTACTTTGAATAATTTAAAAATCAGAAAGAGGACTGGGAAATGCACATAAGTAAAGCAGACAATCTTGTCAGATTGTCAGAGAGAACATACATTTTGAAGGAGTTTTTTCTTTAGAGAGGAATTTTCCATCCTATCAGAAAGCACTTGGAAGTAAACAAGTCTGTTATCTTTATCTTTTGTGGATTAAACATTTCATGCCCTTTTCTCCTAAGGTTTCCCTGCCTTTTTTTTTTTTTAACTTTTTCTCAAAGATTAACGTACTTGAACTGCAGAAGAGTGTTTCAGATGAATGGGTGACTTCATTTTGCTAGTGAATGAAATAATGGTTACCTATGTCTCATGTGAAATGCTTTGGGGAGCTCAAATGGCTCTGTATAAATATGTTCTCTGAAATTATTGCATACTGTAATGCTGTAATGTCTATGTGTCATCCTGTAGCTGAAATGGGAGCTGTAACTCTGAATTTCTGCAGTGAACAGATATTACAGCCACTAAATTATTCTAAGTTGGTTTAGTCTCTTCTGTTTGTCAAATGGATTCGGCACTTTTGGAGACACCTGGGTTTGCTTTCAGAGGCAGAAGACCTTTATCCACAGCTCACACAGAGGGTGGATGGCAGCAGTACCATCCCACTCTGCCTTCCAACAGCTTGTGGCACCAGCTGGGTAGGTCTCTTTGAGGATGGGGAAGATGAAGTCTGCAGTCACAGCATCCCTGCGGAGTTTGCTCGCAAACAGGACTGACGCCACTTGCTGTGTGCCTGCGTGTCTAAACTGATCAGAAGAACAGGGTTTAGAATCCCAGGTCGTTTCTAATTGCTTTTCAGTTCAAAGACCAAATTTTAGAAATGCCTGAATGCCTGCAAGACTATTTGTTTCCATGAGACTCTAAAAGGTAAAAGTCAGTGCAAGCTTTAGCCCTCTGTCATGACTAATTTAAGCAAGGTTTAGACTGTTAACTGAGAGGTCAAAGGTTCACTCTGTTATCACAACAAGCCCTCCAGCCTTTCTCTGCTTTCTGATAATTGTGTTTGGTTTCTGTTAGAGGCCCAGAATGCTTGTTAAATGCTAAAAAGGTGTAAAACATAATCCAGTAGCATCTCCAAACTAGTACCCTGGCAAGCACAAACAGTGCATCTAAGACCATGTTAGTATTGATCTTGAGTCAGATTGCATTAGCCCTTCCTACGCTTCCTGGCTCGAGCCTGCCGGGGACTCAGCAATGCAGAGAGAGGCAGACCCAGGCAGCCAGATCGATGGATTAATGACGTCTGTCTCCTTTCTGCAACTTTACTTCCTACATATCTCTCTTGATCCCCTTGTGCCCACCCTGGAAATGCACTTTCTAAAGGTTCAGAAGACACATAACAAAATTTTGAGCAAGCAATTACTGTATAAAAGCAAATATTAAAAAAAGCATGACAACAACACGTCTAGATTTGTGTATGCACCTACACTCACACATGTATAGATTTTCAGTGTTCCCAGAGAGTAGAGATTTTTCTTATTAATATGTTGTGTTCTCCTACATCTCTAAGCTGATACATAGATTCTTAGGAAAAGCAGGCTATCTCTGGCAGATGGTCATATTTGCATTATACAGAGAACTGTATAAAACAATTTATAAAATTTCCAGTGTGCGGATGAATAATAACTATAAACTTTCCTAAAGAATTTCTAGGTTTCTCCTGTGTCTCTTTCACATCTATCTTCCTTTGAATTATTAGCATTTCTCATTACTAACTGACAAGATGCACCCACTTCCACACAACCATGGGTGGATTGAAAATAAGTTTCTTACACTATCAATAAATTACTATGTCAATTTTTTCCTAGTTTTTAATTTAATACACAGTTTTCAAAAATAGCATGTTGTAGCTAAATATTTCACTGCATGTTACTCCATATTTTTTTTGCTATTTCTTTTGCCATGTGACCACACCTTAAGATTTATTCTATCCCTCCTCTTTATAATTTTTTTTTATAATGATGTTTTTCTGGTTGAATTACTGACAAAGCAATATCAGATATTTCTGATTTCCATTCTTCATCAGAAGGGATCTGTCTGGGAGAAACGTGTGTAAAGCATTCTGTCTTCAAATGTCATTCTCTTGTAAAAATATCTGTTTGAGGGTTTTTTTTCTTCCTATAATATACCTTTACTTATTTCGTTCTTCACCGTTTTCCTCACTGATTTCCAGTCTGTCTTATTTGACATTATTTACATAAGTTTTACTACCTTAAACCTATTTTTCCAACCCCTTCCAAGAATCTCAATCTTGTATTTGTGATTATTTGTATTACAGTACCAGCTATGGGACCTAGATGAAACCAGAACTCTATTTTATTAGCACAGATTCATGTTGAGAAACAATATTTACTCTGAAGACTTGATAACAGTGGGATCCAGACTTGGACACCCCAGAGAGATTTGCATTTTAAGCATATAATGAGGCAGTAAACAAAATACCTGACTACCTCACACAGGCAGTGGGAATTACCATGAAAACTGAAGCAACTTCTCCAGGGGTGTCATAGGGACCCCACTGCTGAAGTTTTCAAGATGTGATTGGGTGGGGTGCTAGATAATATGGGGTACCTTTGTCACAAAAAGTTGGACCAGATGATCTTTCAAGGTCCTCTCACCTCATTATTATAAACAAGAATCTCCCTGCTCCTCTTGGAAGCCTTAAAGGGCCTCCACCACCTTCACTGGCCACTCAGGTACATCAGGCTCATTGTTCATCTTCTCACATTAGTTTGGACTTGTCCTCACACCAAAGCCTAACCCCCATGAGCATCACCACTGTCTGTGTGACTCTTGCTTGTCTGCCTCTGGTTTGATGGAAACTAGTTCTCTCAAGGGGAAATCCCCAACAGAGGTGGGTGATATGTGATGCTGGAAATCCCCAACAGAGGTGGGTGATATGTGATGCTGGATGCCTGTTCCTGCTCAGGTCCTAAAGCCCAAGGCCTGAACAGAGAAGCACAGCAGGTAAGGTCGTGACACAGACACTGCAGTAGCACACTGCTGGGGCAGAAAGCTTCATTAAAATATTTTTTGGAGCACAGGTCACCCATTTCAGTTGTGAAGTCTGCATCTGACCAAAAATCAGTAAAGGTAAGACTAGCAAAGGAAAGAGAATGGAAGTGATTCACCCAGTGCTGTGCATCTGGTCATAGTCTAGACTGGATCTGGCTGGACTTCCTTGCCTCCAATCTGATGAGCACTTGTTCATATTTGCTAAGCACCAGCTGGAATATATTCTCCTCTTTTTTTCCTCACAGATTTTTGTTTTTAATTTTATTTTTGTTTGTTTTTGAGTTTTGCTGGGTATTTTTTCTTGTTTTGTGTGTGTGGGAGGGTGGTATGTTTGTTTGGTTTTTTGTTTGTTTGGTTTGAGGGGTTTTTTTTAGTTGTTTTTGTTTGGTTTTTGGTTTTTGCTTTTTGTTTTTCTCAGTGATATAACCTCTTCTTTTGAGGAGTCCCTCCCCTCTCTGGGCAGTGTGATCAGACTATTTAAGGCTTCCTGGGAAGCTAGGATAGGGATGTGGGGCTAGTGCAGTGCTCCCAGATAGTTCACCACAAAGGGATGGAGAGTAAGAGATCAAACCCAAAGTCTTTGTGACTCAAAGGTTCTGCTTTTACAGGTGCCATGAATGTTTTTCTAGCCTATATGGGAGCTGCAGTGTGATTTTGTGACTGGCTCATAAATTTGAATAATAACTCTGGCCTGCTGCAGAGCTCTTTGTGTTTTTGTTTCCCACAAGAACTTCATGCAAGCAAGGATAGATTCTGTTCCCAGTTATGACCATGATTACCTATGGCTTCATTACCTATACAACAGATTCAGTTCCTTATCCTAGGAGAATGGGTTCCTATAAGTCTAACTATAAGCCCACAAAAATGCTGAATATTTTATGAAATTGTGTTTTAGTTTGGAAGGGATCTGCTAGGAATGTATTGCTTTCTTCCTGTTGAATTCCCTGAACACTCTTAAAAAACTTGATAATGTTCCTGACAAACCTTTCAAGGCTAAGCAATTTCTTTCAAAACAGGAAATAAATTTCACATCTGAAAATTGTTCACACATTTGATATATCCTGATCAAAACCCCTATCCCTCAAGACTGGACAGGTTTTCTTTGAGGCACTTTATACTGGGTTCAAGTTCCTCTTGTTAATTTAAGAAAAATGCTATAGGCCAACCATTTTTTTATTATTTATGACTATTTTCAAAAACTCATTTCCCCTTTTCTATCCTTCAATGAGAACACTGGTGGCATTCTGCTTTATGGAGCTCATATTGACATTTCTGCTAACTCTGTGCTCATGCTGTGGGATTTAAAAATGCTGCCCATTGCAACAGTGTTTGAACACCCATTCTTCAGGATCGTATCCAACATGCTGCTCCTTGCATCAATGCAAAAAGTTTTTGGTCTCTTCTTTATACATTAGGAAGAGATACATTGTAAGATTTACAAATGCAGAATATTTCACATCAGAAGTTAAATAAATTCCCTAGACACTGGGATCCTTGTGCACCATGCCCTAATATCCATGTTTTGGTATCATGCGAACCACAGCATTTGAGCAAGTGAAGGGTTGCATTTTAAGTGCTTGCAAGTATAAAATATTAATTCTTGCTCTAGTGATAAGTACACAATTACAGATTATCCTGAGAATAATGAATCTGAAGAACTCCTATATTTTATATCTGTTGATCATGCAGGAGTAACTCTACAATTTGTCTAGACCAAACATGAATAAATCATTTGATTGTAAAGATAAATATAGATGTTTTTGCAAGCTATTTGTGATTAAAGCCTTACTGTGCTAAACACTGTAGAGACATGGAGTCAGTCTGTGCCCCTGACCGTAAGACAAAAATAGAAGAAAAACTCTGAAAAAGGAAAGCAGAAGTAATAAGGTTGATTAAGATTACTTAGAAGGTTGGCTGCCACAGTAAGAGTGAAACACTGTTCTTCAAGCCCAGTCTAGGCCAAATCTCTGTTCATCAAACCATGCTGTATTTTATTCCAAATAACTCTATGTACTTGCTGTGAGGCCTGTTTCATTTTCTGTAAGGTTGCTTCCTCCTGTGCAGTATTTCTAAGATTACTCATTGCTTAATGGAAAAGGAAAAGAAGATATGCTTGCTGAGGTTGAAAAACAACTGAAAGTACACAAAATCTATAAGAACTCAAAGAAATAATACAATTTTTTTAATGGACAAATAATATTCTGGTCCTGTCATTTAAGCTTGTGAATAAAATTGGAGTTTTTAAACAAAATTATTTTCCTAATTTGATTAGTAAAACTTAAATCATTTGATGTCATAATCATCAGTTGTGAAAATGGGGTTTGGCTTAAGAAGAATTACAATAAAAAACCTCCTAGGGAGAAACAAGAAAAATGAAACAAGAAAATTTTCACAATCACAATGGAGCTCTTTAAAAATATTGCATGAAAATAACTTGGAAGTTTTTAAAAATATTTTTGTTCTCTGAATGACTCAGTATCTGAAACTTATTACCAAGAGCACTATAATATTTCAGTCTAAGGCATTAACTGTGATGTAATATAAATTCTTTTTGCACTGACTTACTACCGGAAAGTTCATTACACCTGGTAAAAAAACAACAGTGGAACAAACAACTAGAAGTAGCCTTAAATTTTTATGCAACAGGGATCGTATTTTTACTTTGCAACTCTCAAGTCCAAACCTGAAATCTATACAGAACTTATCCAAGAGAAGTTTCAAAATTCAAAAATTTTAAAAATTCTAAATTCTAAAGAGATTATTTTTTCTTCTTTTTTCCCCCCTGAAAACTGGGCCTACATCTTTTGTTTTTTGTAATTTTCAAAGTTATTTTAAAAGAGAAAATAGTATTTATTACATTAAATTCCACAGAACTTCAAATCATTTAAGAGTATTTTACGCTTACTTTCCAGACTCATTCATTTCAAACCAGAAGTAAGATAATAGAGGAATTTCTAAGTTTCTGAAGAGATGGGTTGTTAATACTTTCTTTTCCAAGCTTAATTGTATCAGGCTCCCATGAACTGTAAAGTTGGTCAGCCAGCATATCCCTCAATTTGTGTGCATCACAAAATACCCAAACTGCAGGATAGTTTACAACTGTGCATGTGGGAAGGGCAGGGGTGGATCTGGGAAGAATTTTCCATGGCAGTAGTGATAATTCAGACCAAGAACTCTGATATACTTAATTTTGAATAATTCCATCAATGTTATTAACTATTTTTCTAGGTTTTGTGACCATATGTAAAAAAGTACTTTGTATAGGAAGATTAATCTCTGTTTTATGGAGAATGAGACAGAATAGTTTGCCCTAAATCACCTTGGACTCAAGAGGCAGAGCCTTTGGAGGAAATATGATCTGAGATTTCCCAGGCTGTGCTGGCAGGCATTTCACAATACTCAGCCATCTCTCCACTGCAAACCACACGGCTTAGTGCAGGAACAGACGTTTGGAGGCTTATAAACATCTGAAGTGGACATGGTGTCCATTCTGCAAGGATGGGAACCTTTTCAGTTCTAACAGGGAGAAAAGGAACCTAAAGCCTGATCCTGTCCTGTTCCCAGTCTCCAGGCTTAAAGCTGAAAATCTCTTTTCTAAGATGTTGCAGCTTGCTTGAGAATGAAATGTTGAGTGAGGGAAGCACAAATAATTTCCTAGGAATAAAAAAAAAAAAAAAGCAGAAACCTAGTGCATTGCTGCATATCAGAATCAAGATTAAACTCACATGCTGTGAATAATAACAATAATAAAAAATAACATGGCAATGTAAAAACCCAAGGAAATACTATAAAACAATGACAGAAGTTGTACCAGGTTTGAGTTAAGACACGACTGTCCATCAGTCAGTTTCTGATTTGCCCATAATATAGAAAAGACCAAATCCTTCAAATCTCTTTCTTTCAGAATAATAATGTAGAAAAGAATACAGCAACAGTTCCTTTTCACCAAGAAACTTAAGGGAAAAATTAAAATGAAATACTTAAAAATCTTCATGCAAAAGAAAATTAAATATACTAATTTAAGTAATGCTTCATCTGTGTAGATTTAAAGAAAAAAATAGAGAGACTAGTAGTTTTTGAATAATATTCTAGTATTGCCTGTAATTCTGTAATTTCAACCCTGGTTAATTTTTTGTGCACCTTAATATTTCTTTAAATATGTGCAGATAAAACATTATTTAGAGAGCTAGAATTAATTTGGGAATTAGTATACTAGTTACAAATTACAAGCAAATTGTGTAAAACAAAAAGAAAAGTTATTCCTGGGGTCCATTTTGCCTTTTCTGAAATATGTATTCCCAGACAATATTAAATATATTCAAATAAAAAGCTCAGTGCTGAATCAGTCCAAGGTCATCACAGTTTGTCTGTTACAGTATCCGTCAAGTTTGATAAGAAAGCTACATTAATGAAAATGCATTAGATTAAAAAAAATACAGAATACTGCTAAGTTCTTCTATTAGTGATGATAATTTTGCATCTGACACGGAGTTAAAAAGAATTTCTCTATTTGATTGTGTTTTAATATCTGTACTGACAAATCTTTCAGCACATACTATAGCTGCCATTGCCTGGAGGAAAACCTAAGAACATTCTAAGGAGCACTGTGGTGGGAAGCTGTAAAGAAATACTTGGTTTGGACTTCTTAGACTAAAACCAAACAGGAAGGTTTGATGTACTGCCAGAAGGCTTTATCTTCTCAAAAAGTTTATAATCAAACACAAAGGACAGTCTACTGCATATTTTGTGGTGCAGCAAACATGAAAAGGAGTTTTCCTTTCATTAATACATCTTTCTTTACATTCAGACTTATCCAAAACAACACATTTTGTAGATATTGTTACCACTCAAAATCCAGGTTTAATTAACTTCAATGAAAGTTTGATTCCTTTTAAAATGGTTTTTAAGCTATGTTTAGCACAGACATTTAAATCAGAAGGAAAGGGAAAATACAACTTAATAATGCAACATTTTCCAAATTTTTCCTGTGAAACCTCAGTATTTCACACAGATGATGGACAAGCTCCCTTAGAACAGTCTGATTTAGAAGGGCAATTATTGCCCCACTTTCCATGGGGAAAATGGGGAGTAAGGAATTAGTTAAAGTTATACATATATATTTCAGACTGTCGAAGAGTAAATGGAATCCATATCCCATTATGTCACCTATAACTTTCCACTGAAAGTACAGGATGGCACTCAGGAACCCACACATGCCTAAGTGCTCCCCCTGCCCCATTGACATTGTGAGTCAGGTCTTATAATATTCATGTCTACGGCATAGATAGCTTCGACTTCAGGACTTGCTGCAAGTTTCTCTTAAAATTAATGGAGAGTCGGTTCTTTTAAGACATGATCCACTCAGTCTTACTAGGTGGCAGCTTTAGGAGTGGTTAATCAAAGTTCCCAAATGCCAATCTTTCTTTAGTGATGCTAAATAGAACCCGGACACGTAGCTCAGAAATAAGGACATACATTTAGAAAACTCTGCCCACAATAAGCACTAGAGCATTTTCCAGCATTTTTCTGTGATTTTTTCATTAAAAACAATTGACAAGTACATGGCTATGAATATTAAGCAACCTTTTAAGGAGCTCATTCTCTGTTTTGAATGCACATAAATCAGTTAGGGCTACAGTTTTAAAGGCATTTAGACATTTAAAGGTAAGATAGATATTATGTATTATGTGTGTTTTCTTACTTTTCAGCAATAAATAAGAAATGTTAATGATGTTAATGATTTAGGAGGGAAATGTGACATAGGAGTATGAGAAAGAGTCAAGCTATAGGAGTAAATTATTTCTGAGCTATAATAGCCCCAGATGAGCTATGCTGAATAAGATCACCTTGGCTGGGGGATAAAATTTTTCCTATGGCCTTAGAAATTATTAACTAACTAGCTGCAAGTATGCACCTGGGTTTAATCTGCAGACTTGCTCTTAAATGTCCGCTGAATATTGTTTTATCATGCATAGATAAAAAACAATCCATCTCACATGTACTTAGTGCTGGGTAGAAAACTGAAAGGCTTGGAGTGCAGCTGATATCCTGGCTACAGAAAAGTCAGTATCAGAAATCCCATGGAGCTAAATATGAACAGATTGTCTATTTTGTCTTGAGTATCATAGAGCAGTAAATGTGTTGGTTAATATATTTGAAGAGAATAATAAATTCTGTCCATGAAAAAGTGAAAGAGAAAGAAAGAAAGAAAGAAAGAAAGGAAGGAAGGAAGGAAGGAAGGAAGGAAGGAAAGAAAGAAAGAAAGAAAGAAAGAAAGAAAGAAAGGAAGGAAGGAAAGGAAGGAAAGGAAGGAAAGGAAGGAAGGAAAGGAAGGAAAGGAAGGAAAGGAAGGAAGGAAGGAAAGAAAGAAAGAAAGAAAGAAAGAAAGAAAGAAAGAAAGAAAGAAAGAAAGAAAGAAAGAAAGAAAGAAAGAAAGGAAGGAAAGGAAGGAAAGGAAGGAAAGGAAGGAAAGGAAGGAAAGGAAGGAAAGGAAGGAAGGAAGGAAGGAAGGAAAGAAAGAAAGAAAGAAAGAAAGAAAGAAAGAAAGAAAGAAAGAAAGAAAGAAAGAAAGAAAGAAAGAAAGAAAGAAAGAAAAGGAAAGAAGGAAAGAAAGAGGAAAGTGGAAAGGAAAGGAAAGGAAAGGAAAGGAAAGGAAAGGAAAGGAAAGGAAAGGAAAGGAAAGGAAAGGAAAGGAAAGGAAAGGAAAGGAAAGGAAAGGAAAGGAAAGGAAAGGAAAGGAAAGGAAAGGAAAGGAAAGGAAAGGAAAGGAAAAATCTGCTCTTTTTTTCTCGTTGGTTTGAGTGTCTTCAGGCTGAAAAGACAAACCATTAAGTAGTATCTAAAGAATAGGAAGAATGAATAAAATATATATTCTGGGAGACAAAACTAAAATGACAAAATCTACAGAGTAGGTCTAAGAACCTGTATGGGATGAATTGACAAACAGTAAGTAACTGACATAATTCAGTATTTTGTGCTCAGTGGTTTCCTGGCTCTTTACTGAAGTGCAGACCACAGCCTGAGTAGAATTTCTTCTGCTCAGCATTAGCAGAGCCTCATTTAAAGTATTTTAATAGAAATTAGGTATAATGATGTGAAGAAAAGGAGAGGTAACTTGAAGCTGAGTATTAAGCCAAGCTTTCAGTGAGTGAAATCTGTTCAAACATGCCATAGGATAGTGCTGAAAAAGCACAAGGAATTATGCTCCTGGGAGCCTTCCATTATTGACAGATATATTACTATATGACTTTCCACTCTAAGTATCGATATGATATCTCTCCAGTTTAGCTTTTTCTCCTTGCTCGTGTTGCAGTTTGTGTTTTATGTTCTGTTAGATATGGCACCAGGAGGTAGCAACTTCCTCAGTAATGACAGGGTGTGTATTCAAAAAGAGATCATCAATTATATGGTTGGGGTCACTGAAGGATTAATTCACTGAGATGACACAGGGCATGATTTTCCCTAAATGTGCTGAAGTTCTCTTATGTGGCTGTGTGCAAGTGTTGCCTGAGACCAAACTTGTACTGCCATGCATCACCATGGCTATATCACAGCATTTATGTTCTAGGGTCCCAGAGGAAGTCCAGTGTCCTGTCTTTGGTTCTTTGGCTTGCTGCACAGTGCATATGGGGAAATGAACATACTAGAGTGGTGTCCTTTATCAAGTTGCTGCCCAAAGTAATAATGATTTGGGTAGGCATTAATTTTCTAGATGGATAATGCCTTCTTGAAAAGATGGATTTTACTTCATTTGAGTTTACAGCCCAGTTCTGGATGTAGTGGCCCTGCTATCAGAGCTCAAGAGGAGGTTTTCTTACATATTAGAGCAGAAGTAAGAATTATTTATACCTTATTTATACTCTGGTTTTAGAAATGAGCAGCTGTAAGGAAAGACTGGAAGTGTTTTTACTTCCTTCTGCTTCTCTGCATGAATCTACAAAGTCTGAAAAGAAAAAAGATTGCATTTTTATTTACTTATGTCTTAGTTTGAAAGACAGGTATTTGTTAAGAAAGGCAGAAGCCTTTCTTTGAAATGAAAAAGTGTGATCCCTCTTCTCTACAGATTATTATGATTTTGAAATTAAGGGAGATCTCAGGCAAAGATATGGGGGTAGGAATAACAGTTCTTTACTAGTATATCTAACAAGACAAACAAGAACAACAACAGCTATGAAATTACCCACAAACAGAACAGTAACTCAGTCCCAGTGTTTTTTGGCTGCAGGCCCCTTTTCCCTGAGCTGCAGTTCCCGGTGCTGGGGGCGGGCGGGTCCCGCAGAGCCGCAGGAGGGCTGGGGGTGATGGCAGCGCTGTCCCAGGGGGAGAGAGAGATGGAGAGAGAGCTCTCCGCTCACGGTGTGGGTCCCGGTGATCAGTAGAGTGCTGGATGGTGGTAGTTCACAGCGAGAAGACAGCCGGGCAGGGTCCCATGGTGGTTTCCCGACGCTGGGATGGCAGGGATGGGACACAGGCGGCGATCGTCCTTCTCGTCCCAACTCCGCGGGGGAAATGGGCCGAGGCCCAGCCTTCCGCTTCCTCTTCTGGCTCTTTGAATCTCGCGGGGCTTTTCCTCTTCCCTCCCGTCCCCTCCCCCTTGTCACCAGGGCCCAGTCAACAGGTATCTTAGCATGACAGTGGGGAAAATTCCACAGAGGGAAAAAGGGAGAGAACTAACCCTCAACAACTTATGATCTTATTTCTCTCTGTACGACATAAATTTTAAGGGACTGGCTCTATTCTGACTGAGTGTTTCTACAGTATTTCAGCTCAGTGAGGATCCGTTTCAGTTAAAACCTGTAAGGGTAACTTTAATGCTAAAAGATCAAAGTATTTTTCATATTTTGTGGTGTTCATTACCTTATATAAACAGAAACCACATCTTGTGTTTTTTGGTTTATTATTTTGGATTCAGGTAGGTAGTCCAGAAATAAGGAGTCAGTCTATAATTTTCTTAATAGACATGTGAGCGGACTTTTACATAGTTTATTTTGACTTTTTCTTGGTATTCTCCTTGTCCTGAGTGACATTTCCTTAATGCCCTAAAATATTTGAAACACAAAAAATCTTAGTGTTCCTTGTCTCAAAAGTGTTACTTAGTGTTTGGTGGGGTTTTTTTTGTTTCGTTTTTTTTTTTTTTTAATTTTATTTTTTGCATTAGCCTCAGACATTCTCAGTCTTCAAAAATCCACATGGATCAATTATAATACAAAAAGCAAAGAAAATTAATGCACTTCTTTTTCTAGGTATATATTATATTTTGAACAGTATGACTGTTTTTCTGACTAGAACTAGAGAGCACTGAATGGATATCAGCAGAGACTTAATGAACATCTTTTTTGTTGGAAAAGACTTCTTCCTTCTTCCTTAGTTTTAATCTCTTCCTTCCTGTCTGTGGCAGATGGCATTATGCTGATGAAGAAGAGAAATGTCTGGTTCTCAACAGCTTGTTCCAGCAGACCAGCAGTGCCTTTCCCTGAAAAACTCATTTTATGTAAAGAATAGAAGGCAATTATTATAAAAAAAAAATATAAGTAGAAAAAACTCCCAACATTTACCAGTAAAATATACTCAGGAAAAACGTAGGTACTGCTGAAATACTGATATGCCTGTGTCTTGTGAAACTCCTCATTGGGGTGAACTCTACATCAGCTCTTGTTGATTCTGTAGGGCCCTGAGTGGGATGTATAAAATACTGCAGCTGTGATGCATGTGGGACGGTTATTCTGATCAGATAGTCTAGACCAAAGCTTTTAACGTCTCAATGAAATCATTAAATGCTGCAGGGAAGTAGATGCTTATCACAAATGATTAAGCATGCTGTAAGGTCAAAAGCCTGGTTTTCCATTAAAAAAAATAAATTAAAAAAACCAGCTTTACTTTGCCTTCATAATAAACAACAAACTTCAAGCCAGTGAGACATCTGAACAGGAGTTTGTTTTTGGCCAGCATTATTGTCTGGGTGCTGCCAAATATTAAGTAGCATGACATGGGAAACTCAACAAAACATATTTTTCATTTGAAGTTTAGATGTTCTCATATTCAGTCTTAATCAGCTGAATTTTAGGAATATTATCTCTTGTTCTATGCTTTAAGTTTAAATAAAAAAAAACAAAAAACAAAAACACACCAATAATTGCATTAGACACTGACTAATATTGACTTTCAAGACCTAGGATTTGTTCTTGTGTGTTAAGGCTTTTTAGAAAAAGACGAAATTATATCTCATACTTTTATACACAAAATGTTCAGTTTTCAGGACAGCCATTCAGTCTGCAGATAAAAACATTTAAAAAACAATCATATGCAATAAGATATTGTCTTCCAGAAAATGAACCGACAACATCTTATAATTAATATGGACCATTAATGGTTGTTTTGAAATATCATTTCAAACCTGTGGTAATCACCATACAGAGAGAAATGTTCCACACTTTTATAAAAATGTCATATTTATTTAGCTTATTTTATTAAAAATTATTCTCGTGTTATTTAAAGCCCAATGACAAGGCTCTATTTCCAAAAGAAAAAAAATGGAGATCCTGATGCTGGAAACACACCATGAAGTTAGGATGAAAATATATTTCAAAATTTGGCTTGGTACAATACAATCTACTGGCTAGTGTTTATGTTCTATTGATTTGTGGAGTATATAGTGTTGGGCCACCCAAATGTGTCTGATAACAATACACTAGATATGATGACTTTCTGATGAATTTCTGACATGCTGCACCTAACAAAGATTTTAACAACAGATAACAAAACCCAATATAATTCAAATAACAAAACAGTGTTCTCAGATTTTAAACCTCTCAGATGGCAGGGATTTAAGTTTTACATTTTCCCCAAAAGATTGATTATTCTCTTGCCACATTCACTTGCCAAAAGGATACTGTATTGATTGAACGTCTACTGCTTTTAGCAGTTAATAAATCCCAAGTTAGTGTTTACTGGCTTACAAAAGAGAGAGAGACACAATAACATTGCATATATTAACTGTGCTTTTAAAATTAAATGTTGGTAGCATTTCAGAAAGGTGGAACTATTTTCATTAATGCACCAGGTTGACAGCAAGTTGTGTTAACAAAGTTCAGCAAAATGTCTTCAGTGTCCCTGGGATGTTCATAAAAATAAATTAGCCTGTGAAGACAGCATGCCTAGGGGAATTCTAACACATCTAATTGTACCAGAATGCAAAGCAAGCCAACAGGTTTGCTGAGATGATTAACAGTTAACTGAGTTTGGAATATGAACAACTCTTTTGCATAGCTATAATTTATTGCAATTTCTTTAGGTTGACTACAACCCGAGACCAATAAATAGAAAATAATGCTTATTTATCTTAGTTTTTCTTTTGGATTGTGTATGAGAACACTTTTTTTAACTACATGGTTTCTGACCACCAACAGCACAACCCAAAGTAAAGGTGCTCACTGATGCTGAATAGATGAGAAAAGACTCATTATTACATCTTAAAGAACTGCACTGCAGAGTATTTGACTCTGGGCCTTGATGTCAGTAGTCAGGATGAGAAAGGTAACTGCATTAATTAGCTTAACAGGAAAAATCTTCCAAAAAGTTCTGTCTGCTTTGGAATGAGATAAAATATTTTCAGGAAGGAAATGTGTGGATCATTGCTAAGTAGAAATCTTAGTTGAAGGCTGCAACTTTGAATCTCAGTTAGCAGGGCTGTAGTCAGCAATTTGAAAGTTGGGTACCCAGAGCAAGGTGGTCAGTGAGGCTCTTTTTAGAGACAAGACAGATGCTTTGGACCATTATTCATTCCCTTTCTGAATGCATGTGAGGAAGGTGATCTGAATTACATCAATTGTTATGATGTTCTCTTTGTCTTCAAGTACTGTAGAAGAGCATAAATGGCTAAAGGGGAACACTCAACTGCTCTTCAGTGAGATGTCTTTCATCATGACATGGGTTGTTGATGCATGAATTATTGTAGTACTTATTGCATCATATTGCAGGACACATTATTCCACAAAGGTGGATGAGGATTAAGTGACTTCCAGTGATCTGAGCAGGTGGACACCATTACTTTTGACAATATTCTGACCTGGGTATAATATCCACTATCCTTTATATTCTTTTCATTCTGTCCTCTAGAAAGCAAGATAGAAGCAATAAAAGAGCAAAAGTACTGCCCCCCCCCCCCCCAAAAAAAATAAAAAAAATGAAACCAACAACAAATAAAAAACCAAAAAACCAAACCAAACCAAAATGACAAAAAAAACCACAAAGCAAGAACAAATAAACAAACAAAACAAAAAAACCCAACCCCTAAAAGGCCAGCAAAAAACAACCAACACTAAAAAAAAAAAGCAAAAAAAGCAAACCAAAAACCAACCAATCAACCAACTAACCAACCAAACGCCCCCCCGCCAAAAAAAAGACAAACCAAAGAACCCCATAATCCTGTGTTCAACCCAGAAATCAAATATCAAAATCAAACAGTTAACACACACACAGAGACAGAGATAAAATCAGAGATCAGATTATCAGGAGTCAAGAACATCTAGGCGTGCAGAAAAGAGGCCAGACTGCAAGAAACCCGTGATGGAGAGTATCCTAAATATATATTGTTAGAACAGGAACTGTCACAGCTGATTTTTCTGTATTATTGCACAAGAGGATATTAGGTGACACACTCAACATCACAAAACAATTCAAAGTGCTAATATTTTTGGAGACGTGAAGTACCTGATCTGACTAAGAGAGTAAATTATTATTGTTAACAGTACCAAAGCTGATGAAAAAAAGTATTTAACTGTTGATGGAAATTTTGTGCTTCAGAATGAGAGATGACCATGGAAGGAAAAGGGTGCAAGCAGAAAAGGAGAAGCATACACGGAATAATAATATACAGTATGCATGGCAAACATGGAACTAAAGGAGGGGCCACAAACAGAAAAATCAACTGCATTAGAAAATTTATGTAAGGCTAGACTTTTCATTGATTGTTACACCAAAACTCAGAAACTGTGTCAGCAGTGATGTTTATATTTTGAACACATTATTAAAACTGAAGAAAATTCTGAAAAGGACCCTATAAAATGTTCAGGAGGTGGAGAAACAAAGTTACAGACCTGCTAAAATGCTCAGGCTATAACATTGTCCATAAGAATGATGAGAGGTGGTTTGATCATACTGTGTATGTTCTAAGACTGAAAATACCAGATATGAAATAGTTCTTAATGTTGGAGTCAATGGTTTGAAACTGTAACTTCACAGCTTTTAAGTTAAACATGTTTAAATCATGAAGACCAGGAAGAAAAAAAAGAGTACTGAGTAACATTTTTAATTTATGAAGAAAATTTTTGTATTTGATATGAACTTGGGTGCAGATGAAGAAAATGCAGAATTTCTTTTTACTTTAAAGAAAAACCCATGCTTCAACAATATTACATGATATTAGATCAACAGCCATAGTGGGGCTGATATCAACTTCCTTGTCTTCTACCTCTGTCCAAAAGGAATGAAAGAAATGGTTGTAGCAATTTTCAAGACTTTGTTGCATTATATATATATATATATATATATGTATATACACACATGACATTAAATACCTTAATTTCCCTCCATTCAGCAGCTTTGAAGATATTTTAGCAGTGCAATGGCAGAATGCCAATTCATAACAACCTAAATAGGTGGAAAAAATTGCTTGCTGAAAGTACCTCCTCTTCAGCTGGCTAAAATTAGCTGCCCAGTTCCAAAATGCTGTAATAAGGTGGGATAAATCCCATCATAAAAAGAATTCAGTGGAAAATAATCCATGAGAAAGGGTATGCTCTGTGAAAAAAGCACTTACCACCATGCATTTGCTGTAATTATACTTTACTTTTCAAACTGTAATGAGCAGTGGTTCATATAAATGGTAGGTTAAAACATGGCTAATTTATTGTTGTTTCCTTCAGTGATCATGTTGATGAATGTGTTGTTAAAATGTTGATATATTATCTGCATTGAATTTGCACCTCTGGTCATTGGCCACTTTATTTCAGTTTCCCAAATGGAGGCATTAATGTTTGGAGACATCCAGTAGAGTAGTACCTCTACTTTTCTGACATTTTTGTCCCTCCTCCCACTTAGTATTTTCCAAAATTCCAGAAAGAGTTGCATAAGGGGCACATGCATGCAAATAATCTTCTGAGAGAGGATACCAAATGGGGGAAAGCAGGAGTGCGACAGAAGCATGCAGTTGCTTTTCTTGTTTTCTAAAGCTGGGGACAATATCAAGAAATAAACCCAGGTGGGTTGCACAGGAGTGGTTGCCTTTGGGAGACACAGGAGTCTAAATAGTTCAGAGTTGGAGTGTTTAAATACAAAAGGGAAACAAATTGGTTTGTAAACTGGAAGACATTTTTACCTCTTCCTTGGGATAAACACATTCCTCCCAAATGGGGCTGGAACTAAAAGAAATTAATGGAATCAACTGCATCTGGCACGTGCTCGGGGGAGAAATCATGTGGGCTGCTGGGAACTGCATAGGATCCAAGGGAGGTTGTGTTAGGAGAGGATGGGTGAGAAGCAGATGAGATCAGAACATTATTGTGAAATCTTCTCTTGGGTGTCATGAAAGCTTCCTACAATTCTGGTTCTATGTATGAGCTTATTTTAGTGGCAAATGAATCGGTGTAAAAGACACTGAAGGCTGTAACTCCTGCTAGTATAATAGAGTATAACTGAGAAGGCTTTTTTTTCATCTTTTCACTTTCTGAAATTCTAGCCCTAAATAGTTAAGGAAAAAAAAAAATTATTGTTTTCTGATCTGAAATTTCCTCACCTTATCTCTTTTTTTGCTACCCTCTGTAGCAGGGTATTAGATTGTGTTCACATTAAGACTGTTTGTTTGACTCTCATGCATTGGAGACATCTACAAGGTGGCTTTGAGCTACCTGCTTTCTACAGCTGTTAAGAAGAGAACCATGGCAACACAAAGTGTGCTGTGGACTTTAGAGTATGCCCTTGAGATAGAAAGGAGGACAACATAATAAACCTTGACTATCCTCCAGACTGGAGTCAGAAAAGATGTTAATTTGTCTCTTTGTCTATTTTCCTGCTTCTAGTCACCTGTAATTGCTGTTTACAGACCCAAGTTGGAATGAGGTCATCACTTTGCCCCCGAACTCTGGAATATTAAGCAGGATTTCTTAAACTTGTGCTGTTAGGGGTGCTGTGACAAGCTATCTTCTGCCACACAGCCCACGTCCGTTCTCAGTCCTATATTTCATGTCTTAGCTTTACCTTCATAAACTATGTAATAAAAACACCACAAAAAGGTTATTTGCTTGTTTCTCATCCACCTTAAGTGTACCCCCACCATGTTTTAGGAATGTCTTCAGTGAGTACCTGGTGCTTTTTTTTCTTTTCTTCAACATTCTCCTTTTTTTTTATGATCACTTTAGGCTCCCCGATTCCTTTTCCAGGGTAAAGTGGAGTTAAACTAAAATCTCTTATGTGATAAAGAAAGAAATAATTCTAGATGTTAAAATAGGTTGTCAGGAATGTTGACAAGTGTAGATAGAGTGTGATTTATGGACCTTTAACTTTTTAAATTAAAATCTTATATCCTTAGGTAATACAGTACTGCTGGTGTGCATTGAATTCTCACACTGCATTCCAAATTATCTATAGTACATTAATTTACCATAGATCTGTTTCAGTTGTTTGAGTAAAATGGACAAGATAAATTGAATTAGTCTGAAGTATAAAGTCTGAAGTATAAGACTGTGTGGAAAGTGTAAGTCCATGAAGACTGTCAGATGTAAGAATTAACTTCTATCATTGGAAATATTATTTGTTGAAAAGAAATAATGGGAGACAGAAATTTGGATACTCTTTGCTGGCTGATACAATGGATATCTTGTTCAGGGACATGCAACTTAGGGGGATTTGTAGCATAGTATCCTTGCAGGATGTCTTAAGTTAGAAATGGAAATTTCAGAACGTAACAGAAGTAATATAAATTTGGGGCAATAGCCCATTAGACCTGAATCCTGCCAGGCTCATGGCAGGATTCAGAGCTGTAGGCCAGAAACCTCAGGAAATTTAAATTTTATAGCACCCTGCCCACAAAAAAGTTTTTCTTCTTATCACTCTTAATTGCAAACTTCCTAATATGCTGAAGAATGACAAAACAAAAAATATTGATTATCCTAAATTTTAACTTTTTCTAATTCAAATGAATGATTTTTAAGTTCCAGTTTTAAATTTTATGTGTTTATGCAGTGTAGTCATAGATACTGCAGAGAGATACTTGCATAGATACTTAGAGAAGCTGTTTTTGATTTTTTCTTTCTGCAATGTGGTCAATAGAAAGCACTTAAAGTACTGTGGAAGGCCTATTTGCAAACTACTTTTAGCTTGGGGGGGATCAATAGTTTGAAAAGGGATATCGAGGAAGAATGAAGGTAATTTAAAATTATTTTAGGTCCTGAAACATTTGCTGAAATTAAAATTTTAAAAGAAAAATTACAGACCATGACACAGTAAAGACAGAAAATATCTCTCTTTTCATGGTTATTCCTATAAAATTTTGGACTTGATCTACCATAATTTTTGGAGCTTTTCAGAGGGGAAAAAAAAAGAAAACAAAACAGATAAATGATTATTTTATAGATTAAGTTGTATTTGTAGTCATAAGTACATTATGTGGCTTTTTGGGGAGTTCCAATGTGGCTATCAAGCTATAGCATTTAGATGCCCAAATAGTTACAGATAAAAGTTCAAATTCTTCTACTGATTAGAAACTGGTGAAGCCATAAAGTGAAATAAAGGCAAAAAAGGAAAAAAACCTACACAAACCCAAAACAGGTCACAGCTGGATATCTGAGGATTTCAGCCAAGACTGCATTATTGATCATGCACTGTTAGTTGACAGAGAAAGCTGTTCCCTTAGTCTGTCTTTACTGGGGGTAATTATGAAGGCATTTCACACCTCACATTCATGAAAAGGCTGTTCAGAAATACCTGTTAACTTCTACTGAAGGAAGCCAGAAGATTAGATTCCTAATGTAGACTTCACCAGTGCACCAGATTTGAGGGATGAGCTGAAGTTAAGGTTCTTCATCAGAGCTAATCCTCCAGTCTAATTGGTTTGATCTTCTCCATTGCTTTGCTTCAGAACAGCCCAACTCATTTTCATCAGAAGCAGACTCCTACCATGTTACATCATTTTCTCCAAAGGCAGAGAGGAAAACCATGAAATAAACATGATTATCTCTGATGTTTCCATATTTTAGTGGGGAAAATAGCAGAAAGTGTTAAAAGAAGCCCAAATAATATGGAAAAAATGCCTAATGTTTAAGTACACAGCTCTTTTTGAACCCAAACAGAAAACATTTTATTGGGAACTTGTCTTTCCCAGTCAACCCAAAACATATTAAATACCAGGATGGAGAGAGATGATAAATACAAGAATTAATTTTGAAGTCAGTTCAGGAGTCCTGGTCTATATAAGAGCCAGCAATGTTCTTCTGTGACATCTAAATCCCTAAACTGAAATGTAATTTCAGCTTCATTTCTCAGCATGGTGCTTTGTTAGGTTAGTGTTTGTCTCCTTGAGATGGAAGTCTGCAGGAGGAATATTGGTAGATTTGCTGCATAAAATTTTTGTTTAAATTCAAATTTAGGCAAACAGGTTCCTCTTCTGGAATCCTCAAACGAATTTGCTTTCTACTTTAAGTTTCTAAGAATGAAGGTTTTAGAAAGTCTCTAGAGGCCAAAAAAACTAGGTATAAATCTAAATCAAATGAAATCTATAAATTAGCAATGTATGTTGTATATATTTCTGAAATTCAGGAAGGAAGAACCTACCTGTGCTTCAGTAGCCACATAAATTGACATATAAGAATTGCCTCTGTTTTGCATATACATTTTCTCAGGTTTCATATCGAATTTTATTTGTTTACAGTGTAAGTAATTAAAAATATCATTGAAATTATAAACTAATTCAGAAATCTCCTAACCTTATAGTATTCTGATTGTTTTCACCCACCCCTTCTCACATGAATGAATCTACATTTTCTAGGCTAAAAGGAGATGAAAACTTCAGCTTGGGAATTGTATTGGGATAAATCTCTTTCTGCAAGAGGCGAGTTCTCTCTCTTGGAGAGTTGGTTACATAACCTAAATGTCTGTGCCATGGTGGCCTAGGCTGTGAGAGCTGGAAAGAAGTTTGTGTAACTGTGAATTGCTGCAGTGTCCATCCTCTCACAAAATTATGTTTTTCAGTATGGAGGGAGGTAATCATTAGTGCAGACCCCACCATCCCACCCTTTTATCAGCATTATCAGCTTTTATCATCTATGACTGTTTAAATTCAGGATCTTTGTATTTTACGCAACCTGAGTGGAACAAAAGGACCAGATCTCAAGAAAGAATTTGGCAGCTTGTCTGCTCAGGTATCTCAAGACTGTGTATATGTTCAGAATTTTAATGTCTGTTATCAGCCAGGCTTAGACATATTTTTTCCCTTCATCTAAATCTAAAAATGCTGAAAACATCTTGAAAAATGTTTTGTTGTTTTACTTTTGGTTCAGAAATTATGCATTGCTTGGATATGTGTACCAACAGATAATGAGGGAACATCACACAATATATGATAACAATAACACTGAAGAAATGTGAGAAAGTCATTTATCTTTCTGTTTCCACTCTGCCTGTGAGAATCTGAAAATCACTACCATTCCCATTTGAATAAATATTTTGGTAGGAAACATTCATTTGAATATAAAGGACTGAAGAGTTCAACTATTTCCTGTGTGCACAGAAGTTAGATGGGAAGAAAGAAATGAAGTACTGCTACTTAACAGAAATATAAGCTTCATCTTTTGAATGTTTTGTCAGTATTAAAATACCTTATGTTTATTGATAATCTCTTTGCCAGACATATTTTTTAAGTCTATTACTCAGAAAGGTGTCAGATTTTCCACATCTCTCTCTCTCTCTCTCTCTCTCTCTCTTCCCCTCTTCCAAATTGCTTAGCAGCTTGGAGGGATCTGTCAGAAATTTCATTAAATCTTCAATATTTGCATGAACAGGTAGAACTAATTAATTTTAGGAGAATTATTTTAAAGAATAGAGGGGTTTTTTTGGTCCTTTCAAGTGTTGATATAAGAATTAATAGTAATTGATTATGATCTGTGCCGAAATTACAATGAAAACTTTTAGCTCCAGTAATGCATCTAACTCAGGCACTTAAGGAACACGCCAGTGATAAAGGATCTCAGGTTCTCTTGTGAGAGAGCAGAAACAAAAAATACCACTGTCCCTTATGTCTTTTTATCAGCTAACATGAAATTAACAGGGGTCAAGATCAACTTATATGGATGTGAAAATTGTATCAGAAGGAAGTAAGTGAATAAGAAGGAGAATAAGGTGAGGTCTTCCTGTCTTACATCTGGGATTCATCAATGATCTGGAACATCTTTCTCAAAGAAACACCTGACTTTCTGAAAAAAAAAAAAAATCTTCTTAATGGTGTCAGACAACTGGGGTGATTTGCTCTTCTTTCTGATATACTTCAGTGCTGACAAGGGGCTCTACTCCAGGTAAGTGAAACATTTGAACTGACCTTAACCTCTATTCTACTCATTTCCAAGTCTAGCAAAAAATAGATGAAAAGAAAAAGGATGTCAAATTCCCTTCTCTTTCCAGGTCTGGTAAACTTTATTATTGTTTTTAACTTCTTTATTTTTTAGCCTTGGCAAAGAAGCATACGTTATTTCAGAATATGAGAGGGAGCCCAAACCCCAGTAATTTCACTGTTTTGGGGACTGAGTGGAGCAACTTAACCGTCCAAACTTGACAGACTAGAACACTTGATTATCATATATTTCTCCCTTTCTCCAAAATTTATGGGCTGAAGGCATCACTTTTAGCTGACAATCTGCTCTGAGTTCAAGTCTAACAAGAAGATATTTCTTCTTCAGTTCTGTGGTTCCAACCTGCCAAAGCCATGACACTATCTTGTCTGATCTGACTTTGTAAGGGTAGTGCCACTAATTTGCCATGGCAAGACAGTACTACAAAACAAAAAGTGGTGTTTACAAATTTATTACAGCAATCTCAGCTCTGATAATATGGTTTTCTTGGCCTGCCAAATTTGAGTGTGCCCTTTGAAGCTTACATTGAATTTACTGTCCTAAATTGAAAAAAAAAAACAACAACAAATGCAAAGAAAGACTTGAGAAGCTGCACATTTCCTACTATTTTACGGGAATTTATAATCTCTTTTAGACTAAACTCCTTGCAATATGATTTCTCTGATTTCTAAGGACACCTTGTATTGGCATTGAGAGACACAACTGCTCTGCCTATACTTGCTTAATTCATATATCACTTGACAACTGCAAATGCATAAACAAAATTATATTCTTAGGTAAGTTGATTTGCAACCCAAGGTGCAGCCCAAATTAACTATAGATAAGCATATAGATGAATTCTGAAAAAAAAGCCCTCAATTTTCTATGTCAGTGGAGAAGTAGATTTACTTTTCATTCATAAGTTCTAACAGTAGAGATAACCATTCCCTTGTATAAGAGAATTTCCTGTGAGGAGCAAAAATGATTTAAAAATGAACATTTTTCTCACAAGAATATCCTGAAATCTTACAGTGCTCATGACTGTGTTCCTATTCAGCTACCTTAAAGTATGAAACTTGACCTAGTACTTTGAAACACCTCTCACAAATGAGACATGAAGATGTTATACTGGGACTAAAAGCTAAATGAAGTGGTGGTGGTGGTAGTCCATTAGTTTGGAGTTTCTTTACTAAATCTATACTTATGACTCAGAATGAAGTACTGAGTTTTAGATGAAAAGTAAAACAGAGGTCCCTGACCATTTTGTTTCATTAAACATCCAATGACACATTTAACCAAAGCAGAGGATGTTAAGTTCAATGTTCTTACAAAATTCCTCTCTGGATAATTACATCCTGCTCTGCTAAACTTCCCCCTAGAGAAAATTTAATTAAAATGACTTGATGTCTCTCTGGCACAGAGTAGACAGGTGTCTGTAACACAAAAGCCACCAGCACAATTGACATAAATTAATGTTCTTCTGTGGCAGGGAGAGCAAGGATAGAAGCATTACTTTATCCTTACCAGAAATGGACATTCCATTTTAGGCACTGGGCACATACACGCTATGTTGATGATAACAAAGTGCTAATTTTTTTTTGATATCTGCCCAGAACTTAATTTAAGGAGTAGGAACTGAATTCATAGCTCACAACCCTTTTGGCATTCAACTAGATTATTACTAGGTTTTATTAATGTTGTAAGTAGTGATTAAATAGATATACACAGGAGAGGAACATGGGGAAGGCACTTTTGCTATGCAGCTGAGAATCTGCAACACAGACATTGAGAAAGTCTTTTGCATTAATAAGCAAAGAATCACAGAACCACTGGGTCTCCACCTTGGAAGATCACATAGTTCAACACCCCTTCCAGAGCAAGATCAGCTAAAACAGGTTGGTCAGGACAGTGTCCAGTCATGTCTGAGTATCTTAAATGATGGAGTGTCCACAGCTCTCACAGTCTCTGGGCAACCTGTGCCAGTATTTCACTGCTCTTACAGTAAAAAAAGAGTTTTATTTCTGTTTAAACAGAAGTTCCTGTGCTTTGACTTGTGTTTATTACTTCCTGTCCTTCCACTGGGCACCACTGGGCCTGTCTCCAGTTTCTTTATTCTCCCATCAGGTATTTATGCACATTGATAGTCATTCCCTGAACATTTTCTTCTTCAGACTGAGAAGTCCCAGCTCTTTCAGCCTCCCCTTTTATGTCAGATGGTCCAAGCCCTTAACTAAATTGTGGAGATCTGCTGGACTTCTTCCAGCACATCCATGTCTGTTGCACTGCGGCACTCAGATCTCAACCCAGACCTCCAGATGGGTGTCCATAATACTCAGTAAAGGCTGATAAAAGGATTTACTCTTTTGTACTTTCAATTGGACAGATGACCATCCCCTGTTTTCTAAATATTTCTGCACCCAGTGACATAAGGCAAATAGTGGTTTCTTGGAGGAAAAGGTTGATAAACTCAAGGAGCAGATGGGCATATTCTCTGGACCTCATATGTCTTGCAAATATTTTGCTAGATCTTCTGCCACATGATTGTCATTCTTTACCAGTTCTTAGCAAGAGCGTAGCCTTTTAAGGCTTTAATTAAACTGTCTCACCAATGGACAGTTAATTATTTAAAAGGAAACAATTCACCAATGTCATGTCCCTTCATTATGCAGTATACATTTTAATGGTTTGTACTGAATCAGTTGCTTATCAAGACCTTGAATATCTCAACAATCATACTGCATTTTCTCAGAATAACATAGCATGATACAATGTGGTTAGAGTGGCAGCAAGAGCTGTGGTTTGAATGTAAATGCTGTGTTATACCATGGCAAAAAAATGTTCCACAAATCTAATGAGTCAGACATAGCCTTGAGCCTGGATGATATTCAGCATAATGACATGGCTCAAAAGTAATTGCCAAACAGTCCCTCATCACTCACAGAGTCTACTCAGTCATCTAGACCCTGTGCAAGCAAAACTCACAGTGACTTCAACAATGTAATGCCTTAGAAATGAACCCAAGATTATTCAGGAGAAAAAAAAAAAAGTGAAAGTCAAACAGAAAAACAATCACTTTAGAATGTATACAGCTTCCATCATCATAATATCTGTGCACTTCACAATCTTTTCCCAAAATGCTATTAAGCGTTCATAAAATAGCGATTTTATAAATGGGTATCTGATACATCCAAGGTCAAGCAAGAGATGTAGCAAAGAGCAATACAACAATCCACCCTGGGAGACAAACCTTGTCCCAGGATAGAGAGAATTCCAGTAGTGGTCTAATAATGACTAGGATCTTCTAATAGGTAATTTTATGCATCAAATTTTATCATTAAAACGCATCCATTGAAGTCTAAATCGATATTCAGGCTGATTTCCTTATTGTTATTGACAGTAAACTCCAACCTGAGATAAAAACTTTCCTAATAGCCAACTAAAATATGCCCTATTGCAGTGTTAGATCGCTCGTGATTCTTTTCCAGTTAATTATAATAATTGATTCTATCGATCCCAGGCTTTTTCTAAAAATGTTTGTGCATTAATTACTCAACAATGAATAGTCAGAACAACCCTTCTAACCCAAAGATTATCTTCAGGAGATGACCAAGGATTAAAAATAGATATATTAATTTAGTGAATAACAAGGTGACTCAGGCATCATTTACTGGCAAAGTAGCTGTACAAGAGCTTGTTCTCCAGCTGGATGTTGTGGGTTAGCCCCAGGCAGCAGCCAAGCACCACACAACCACCTGATCACTCCCTGCCTCTGGCAGTGGGATAGGGGAAAACAAGACTAAAACAGACCCCATGGGTAAAAATAAAAGTAGTTTAGAAAGGAGGGAAGGGAAGGGAAGGGAAGGGAAGGGAAGGGAAGGGAAGGGAAGGGAAGGGAAGGGAAGGGAAGGGAAGGGAAGGGAAGGGAAGGGAAGGGAAGGGAAGGGAAGGGAAGGGAAGGGAAGGGAAGGGAAGGGAAGGGAAGGGAAGGGAAGGGAAGGGAAGGGAAGGGAAGGGAAGGGAAGGGAAGGGAAGGGAAGGGAAGGGAAGGGAAGGGAAGGGAAGGGAAGGGAAGGGAAGGGAAGGGAAGGGAAGGGAAGGGAAGGGATGCAAGAAGCTTTCCCAAGTGGATTAATGGCCAACCAGTTTCTGAGCAATGTCTACCTTCCTCTCGAAACCCTATTCCCTATGTTTTTATTGGTGAGCATGATATTATATGGCACGGGATATCTTTTTGGTCAGTTTGAGTCAACTCTTCTGGTTGTGTCTCCCCCCACTTCCACCCCAGCTTTTTTTGTGCCCCTAGCACACTTGCTGGTGGGCAGATTTGGAAAAAAAGAAAGACTTGACACTGTGAAAGTGCTGCTCCATCATAGCCCAGTATGTTATAAGCACTTAGTCACAAAATCAAAGCACAGCACCACGTGGAAGAAAATTATGTCCATCACAGCCATGTACAGTACACTAGGGGATCTCATCCAAGTCTATAAATTGTCCAAAGATTTAAACAAGGATGAGAACATCCATAAATCTACTGGAAACAGGGAGTCAGCTGACTTGTGTCAATTCTTGGTACTGTATTTTGTTTGTTTGTTTGTTTATTTTGTTTTGGTTTTGGTTTTGGTTTTTTATGGAGATTTTTTTTCTTATTTGCACACATCTTTATTTAATTTTAAATTAAAGTTAATGGCATTCATTATTTAGCATTTCTCTTTTGCCATTTAAAATTATAGGGAGAGGAAGTTAGATTTTCTATTTTAACAAAATATAATAATATTTAACTACAAATTGCTTGGATTTAATTTGTCCTCTTCCTGCTATAAATGTTTTGAAACTTTATCACAGGTCTTTCTCTTAAATTCTAAGTTTTATGACTTTTACTACTGGAAAGGGACTTTATTACAAGATGGTCACATCCCTTACCTTGTAAAAAAATTACTTTCTTTCCTGTTTCTTTTTTTTATTTGGCTGAGTAATTGTCTGTTACTTTCTTGCAACAGTTCTCCTCATTGCAAAGCTATGTTGCACTTATTAAAATAAAATTGGTGGACTAACCTTTTTGTCTATGACCACATCCTTATTTCCTTTTAAATTGAGGGTAAACGCTTACATAGGAAAGAATAATCAAGGAACAGATTTTTATTTATTAGCATTGATTCTACAAATCACCTGGTGCAGCAAACAAACTGTATGAGCAATAAAATAATTTAACAATTCTCTTGAAATTTGGAGTCTGTCTTCTGTCCCTTGCCAGAGGTACAAGGAAAACAGACAAAACAATGAGCAGCAATCACTTTTCTTCATCCTTTTTGATCCTTTATGGTTCACCACACAATAATGTCATTTACCACAAGCAGGGAAATCCTCAGGGGACACTTAGAGAATGGGAACTGGTCTTAGGCTTTTACAGGGTATTTTAAGGATGCTTTTTTAGGGAGAGAAATCCCCATAATATTATCCTCTTTCCACCTTTTTCTCTGCCTCCTGATATTAAAGCAATGGATTGGCAACAAAACCAAAACAATTAGCCTCAATTTGTAGACTTTGAGGCAAATGGAAAAAGGCATTGTAAATCTGGTATTAGGACCAATGCAGTTTCAGATTGCTTCAAATCCTCATCTGCTTGCTCCCAGGACATTTGCTTTGTATGCTAGCCCAGCTTTCACAGAATTGGAAGCTGGTCTATTTAAATGTCTCCTTACTCAGTGGAGAAAGATTAAGCACTTCCAGAGACGTTCAAAACCAGAAAAGGCTCTGATGAGGTGCATCTTGGAAGAACCAGAAATACATAATTAAGTGCATAATGTACAGAGCAAAATAAAAGTATTTCTAAAACATGATACTAAGACTACAAAAAGTGTGAAACTGTACTGTCAGGAAAAACTGAACCAAATAGTATTACTAGTAGTGAAAAATTATTTCCAGTGCCTGCAGCCCTGTATAACACTAGAGAGGTGCTGGGACCATACAAGTGGACTAACTGATATTTGTGGTAAAAATGGAAAGAAGCCAGGAGAGCTTCAAAAAGGCTTTTATTTTTAAATGGTAACTCTGAAAAAGCTGCATTATGGTGGGATGGTTTTTGTCCTTTGACAATGAGGATGACAATATTTTGGACATCCATGTGCTCTCCTCATTTTGGCAAGTTGTATATGCGTTCCTAATGGAAAGATACATTCAGGACATTTGATTTCACACTGGATTCTGTCAGGCTGGATTGACTAAAACCAGGCGTTTCAGCACTCCCTTTGGAAAGCAGCACTTTAAGTGAAGTCTTCTAGATGATTCTTGTGCAAAAGAAATACTCTAGAAAAAGGGGTAAGAATAGTAGGAATAGTTTTTTAATACCTGGCCGTGGCAGTGATGAGCATAACTAAAACTGAATAGCATTATCAGAGGAATAGGAAACACAACCTAAATCTGAATCAGAGCCAAATGTAAATCAGTGAAGATAGGGATATTAAAACTGGTGACATATATGATTTGGATAAGTGAAAGTGCCAATGCTATATAAAGACAAGGACCTGCAAGAAAGAGCTAAAGAGTGCATCAGATCTGGTGAACGTGTTTTTAGCTGTAGACCAGTTAGTAGAAGGCCCATTAATTCTGTAAAAACAACACTTTAAAGAGAAAAAAATGAGTGCTGTGTCTAGGTGCCCTTTACCTTGAAAATTGAAGATTAGAAAACTGATCAGAATAAAAATATTATTGAAGAAAATGAATTTTTGTATTGCTTCTGAATGTCAATGGTATAGCCAGTACATAGAGGTTGCAGTAACACACCCCAAGAGTCTAAACTTTTACACAGCTCTTTGGACAAAGTTTTACTTTTGCCACATCTGTAGTGACTACTAATATTTTCAAAAGTCCACTTGAAACCAAAACTTGTTGGGTTTCTTCATCTGTGCAATTTTGAGAAGGACAACATTACTAGAAAGATTTGAAGGGAGAGAAACTTTTCCCCATGTTATTTGTCCATCACTGGAAAGAACTATGAGAACAGGTGAGGAGAAAAGTATACTTTGACATAATAACATTTAAAAAAAAAATATAACATCAAATTGTTTTTTACAAGACTCTTTCCCCTTTCATATGAGAGATTTTTGAAATGAGATGAGTTGGCTATGAAAAGTTGATTGGTCATGAAAGAGAAGAAAGCAAAAAATTTTAAAATCAAGTCTGAAGACTAGAGAAATATTAATAAAAATGGTAATATGGAAAAGACAAGTAAGAGAAAAGTGTAAAAGAGCTGCATTTGGGAGGGAAGATCTCTTTGTACCTATCTATTCCCAAGTTAGAGGGCAGCTTTGGAAAAAATTCAAACATGGAGCCAAACTTGTCACATTGTGGCATCATATGAGGATGGGAGAGAATAAATATAAACTGTAAGAAGTTCAGATTTTATATAAATAAGAACTTTTTCTCTTTTGGCCTGTTTTTTTCCTTTTTTTAATCACTGTCCTGCAAGGGAGCATGTTGCCCAGAGAGGCTGTGCAGTTTGCCCTTGTGGGTTTTCAATATAAAGCTCAGAACCATCTGTTCTGACCTAAGTAAGAGCCAGAATGTCTCTTCCAAGCCTAATTATCCTGTGATTCCTTGATTTTGTGACTGCAGTATACCTTAATTCAGAATAATTAATACTGGTTTTTATATTTTTATGTCCCTTATTGAGAGCAAGAATTGGATTAATGCAAAGTCGGTTCTTTCCATATCCTTGCAAATACGTGCTTAGCTGAGGTACAGAAAGCAGAAAATTTTCTGAGAAGTTTTGCTAATCAAAGGCAATTCTGTGTAGGTTTTCTTTACAGGAAACAGTCCAAACTGAGGTGATGGAAGAGACTGCTCCGGTAGTTTAACTCCCCCTGACCTGCTTGAAACTAGCAAAACATTGGATAACAATGTTTTGATCCCATTGGACCTGCTGAAGTTAAATCAGGCAAATCCTCTGCCATGCCACAATAAACACAGTAAATGAGAGGAAAATGTAATGAGAGATTGTTTGGCAAAGCTTAGCCTAGATGTTACATCATCATTACAATCACTATATTCTGAAATCACAGTTGTCTCTCTCTGAGCTCCACTAGCTGCTGGATTAGATAAGGAAAAATCTAGACTATTTTGAAACGGCCTTCAGGTTTGTGGCCTGGGTAATTCTCATTTCTCTTTCTGTAGTTAATGGAGGTAACTGGGGTAAGAGGCATTCTGTTGGCTAGTTTTTCATTCTGAAAATATTTGGTGTGTGTTAACTACGATACTGGCCAAAAACAAGGGCAGGGAAGGCATCAGAAAAGCACAAATGGAAAATAAACAGTGGGTAAGGAAAAATGAGAGAGAGGGGAAAGGAGGTCCCAAGGATCTTGTGCAGCACAAGGAAACAGGGACAATGAGCTAAAAAAGAGAGAGGAGAAGATATACAGTGAGCAACAGGGTTAAATGCCCTCAAATAAATAATAAATTACAGAATCCCAAACTGATTCACTGACCTTCTACTGTCACATCAGTGCAGAAAGTGAACATGGCAGCAGGTACTTCTGTATTTCTGCTAGATGTAATTACTGTTGTAAGCCTAGAGCAGTGTTATACAAAAGAGAGAAGTTAAAATTGCTCAGGCTAGCATTTTAGGGAACTTTCTTTAAGACACATTTCCAAGCAATGCCACTAACCTGAGGGCAAGCTAAGTAATGCCAGACCAAAGTTTGCCTGTGATTCATTGCTGACTTAAACCTGGTAAAGTAGCATGCCAAAGGCAGTCTAAAATATGGCCAGTCACAAACATGGCTTAAATTAATTGGTTCAGCTAAAATGTAGTCCGTGAAATAAGAACCAGTCTGGTCAGTGTATGAAAGTATGAACTTTCATTACTTTTATTACTATTACTTTATTACTGAACCTGACTATAACTGAAGGGAGGAACCTCTGAGATATTTTTAAAGCAGCAAGAAAAGTGACATGAGCATGATGCTCATGCTTTAGTTGTATTCTTCCTGCCATCACTTTTAAAATGCGAATACTGCAACTTTTGACTGTTACTGTCTGACTGACTGTGAAGAAATTGGGAGAAGTATCTCTCCTCCTTCCCAGGCATTTATATTCATTTATATTCACACATTGAGCGTGGCCAGCACAGTGGGAGTGCATCAGGTCCCACAGAACAGGTGTATTCCTTGTTGTGCTGCAAAGTGCCACATACAGCTCTGGCCAACTGGTGTGACAGGTAGCATGACTGCAGGAGTGTAAATACACCACTCTGTACTGCAAGCTTGGCTGGAACACACCACCATCATGGAGGGGTTTCAAATAAGGATCGACCCAAAGGCAGCTTTGGGAAAGTGTCTCTCCTTCTGACACCCTCCAGAAAAACTTTTTAGGGAGATGCCCATGATCTCCACAAGCCCAGAGGGATGATTTTTGCTTTCCCAACAGCTTTCCTGGGTTGTTTAAGCTTCAAATATTACTTCTAAGTCAGCAGGAGAACACTGCTGAAATTCCAAAGAAATTCCAACATTAAGAAACAAAGTGGGCAGAGGGCTGAAAAGTAGCTGGTGTTTATTCCTCCAGGGAGAGCAAAAGGGATCAGAGGCTTTAAATCCACAATTATTAATGGAGTGATTATGTAATAGTGTGTGCATGGGTGTTACAAAAGGCAGAGCTACAATTTCACAAAAAAATTGAACTTCAGAACCAAGGAGAAAGCAACAGACTATAAGAAAAGAGGGACTGAAATGAAAACCAGTTGTTCCATGAACTACAATTTTACAGTGCTCCAAAACTCATTCAGCTGTACCAACTGGCATATCATCAAAAGTGGGAATAACATAAAACTGCCCACCCTTGAAGCATGACATGAGGAAATTTTGCAATTATGGAATATTGAATATATTCCAACAAAACAAAGTGCCAGGCAGCTCATCTCCACCTACTTCCCATGCTCAGAATATAAATGGAAAAGAACATCAGCTGTGGTTGGATCCTTTGTCGCTGAAGGCTTTTTAAGCAACTGAAGATTAATCATCCTTTTAATCAGAAGAAGATTGAGGACTAAGGACTTATCACCAAACTTACTTGGGTAAATTACTCAAAGTACCTAATTAAATTGATATACTTTCTTACCAGGGTGTAAACTTTAAAGTCTGAAACCCAGTAAACAGTACAAAGGTGCTTACCCATTATCCATGATTCATTTCTCTGTTGGTGGAATGGATAACAATAACTTTCTTAGAACACCATAAAAATTAATTTAAAGACTGTAGTAGTAATATAAAGACCCTTTTCTTTCTCTCTTTACATCATAAATTGCCAGATAAGGCACAGGAATTTGTATTAGATATGAAATGGTAAACTAGCAGCAATATTTACAGCTTTGTGAGTCATCTAAAAAACATGCATTGAGCTGTTTGAATCTTTGTTATACAGTTATTATTGATGAAAAATAATTGCATTAGCTCCAAAGTTTGCTCAGTTCTATTAAAAAATAGTAGAATATGATTAAGAACAAGATCTGAGTTCATGTAATATTACTTTATTCTATTCCCTGAGTTGTCTTTTTAGGAAGCCTAATCACAATGGTTTTCTTTGCTGTTAATGGATAGCAACTGGTTCCAGATCAATCTTGTTCACTACAGAACAGCACATAAGATCCTCCATCAGGACTTTCAGTGGGCAAGTAAATTTGGGTGGGATCCTTCATAGACATCTTGAATAAGGAATCTTAAGTCAGATTATAAAATTAATACTTCTTCCCATCTTTCTTTGAGAAGGGCTCAAACCTCTATTCCTGAAACAGATGACTGATCAGAACATAACCAATATTAGCTTCCTTTGAACCTGACCATAAAAAAACCCTAAAGTATTGTAATGAGAGCAAGTATATGAGCAGCCTTGTCTGGTGGAAGGTGTCTGTGCCTATGGCACAGGGGGATTGGAATTAGATGATTTTTAAGTTCCTTTCCAACCCAAAATATTCTGTGATTCTATTCTAAAATATTCTGTG